>NC_135004.1:7601618-7904887 GCF_051020985.1 Nomia melanderi | reverse complement strand
ATTAGATTATGGTTCAAATTCAATGTTAAGCACATATGATTTATTTCCCACACATACGCATATTTCCAGTTAAAATTCTATCTACCTTAAAATTTCCTAGCTACCCACCGACTTTAATTTCCTCTCTTCCATGCCGCTCTCAAAACGAGTTACGTGACACTTGCTTTCTTTCATCCGTAAGTCGAAGTGGGTAACAAAGAGATGAATCGTAAGTGGCGTGGTGATTAAGTTCCGCAATTCGTTGGGGTTCAACCGCATTAAGCGCGAAAATTTTCTCGCCATCTACTTCATTTCCGCGAAAAAGAAATACGGAAAAAAGGATGAGCGCATAAGCGAAAGCGATTGTAATTAAAGCGCGAGTCTCCCGCAATTTCTTCTCCGCAGCAGAAGAACGTATCGTGGAGTTTCCAGGGGACGTTGCGTAACACTGCGCAACAATTCACATTACAATTATCTCGAATCGCGCAATTAGGGAAACTAACGTAACTGTTGCGCGATGTGCCGGACCACCGTTCCGCTTTTAGTCCGCCACGGGCGATCGAAGGGGAACGATCTGATTGCAAAAGATCCCTGATATCCTCGCGAACGCATTAAGGTCAATTTATATTATCGGTTCAAACGAATCGTTTCCGTCGCGACAACTATTCTTCGTTTATTAAATATAAATGTTTATATGTTCCCAACATGGTACGGTTCAGTCATGAGATGACTGACATTCTCGAGAAGAATATTTTGACTGCATCGGCTGAAACAACGTAACGTTTTATGGGACAAGACGTTCGATGCTGTCTGATGAAGAAGAATTGACGGTATAAACGTTCTTTTGTTTTGTTGGAAATCGTTCTATAACGGAATATGTCCAAACGGATATTGTAAATCGACCTTTATGTGTCTCGGGCAGAAATGTTAGCAAGAGAAATGCAGGACTCATTGCTCAATTTTTACCTGTTCTCATCATATTTTCGATATTAATTGCTATTCCTTAATACACTTACACGTTACCGATCAAAACTATGAACGAAACACACAGCGAAAGACTCTTCTTGTTCTAGCGGTGTACCGCTAGTATTTTCGTTAGAGATGCATAATACACATCGGAGATCACCATTGATTTCCTTTCTTCCCCGTGACTCGGTTACCTTTCTGCCCCCGCGCGCCAAGAACGGGGACCGCCGCCGCGCCGAGCCGGTCGTTAACGCGGAAAGCAAACACAAAATCGCGTCTGTCGCGAGCGTAGCTAATGCAGTTTAAGCGTCCAGGGTGCATAAAGCGAATTCATAAAGCGACACGAGCCCTGCAATAATCGAGATCGTAGTCTCGGCCGAGTGGAGCGGGGTGCGGCGCGGATGATGCAGTAGGCGGTAGTGGTGTGCTAGGGGGTGGCACGGCGGCAGAAATGGAACGAAAGAGAGAATGAAAGAGGGAATAGAGGGACAGGGAGAAAGAGAGGAAAATCTGGGAGCTTCGTTGGCATCCGGTCTACTCGGCGCGGCAGACTCATTAAGGGGTTATTTCAAAGTTTAACTGAATCGAGTCAAGAGGGAGAGATGATAAAAACTCAGACCTCCCTCAGCCCGCCTCGTCCCGCCGCCTATAACCCCAACCCTCTATATCCTTGTTTCTCTCTTTCCCTCGTACACCCTGACCCCTCCTCCTCCGCCCTCGTCCTCTGTCGCGTCCCACGGCCATCCTCCAGCTCGGATAGACTTCTTTACCGCCCCCGTGGCCCGACACTCTGTACCGTCGGCAATATTAATTAACGTCATCCTGCAGCCGCAGTCTAGATATTTGCAGTTTGTTAGCTGAAAAGTCGCTAAGTCGCAACGCGCCCCTCTTCCCAAGCGTCTCTCTCTCCCCTTTCCTCTCTCCGCCGCACACTATCCCCTTTCGCGGGAATCCTGTTCCTTTCGGGACGGATCTCTTCTTATTTCTTTTCCACTGCCGTCATCGTCGCCGTAGTCGTCGCGTTTAACGCGCGTACGTCCCATCCTTCGGCGTTCCCGGTCTTCTTTTTGCCGGACTGCGTCGCCGAACTTCCACTTCACGGCAGGGGATGAAAACGCCCCGAGGCTTCGAGAGAACGGGGGAGGCGCGAGCTCGCGTAATAAATTAATCTTCGTCGGAGTACGGAGCTTGATAATCCGCTTAATCGCCAATATCTAGGGAAAGAGGGGTCACGGGAGTTGGCTGGAGGGCGGCGCGACAGAGAAAGACGGGGACCGGTGGACGTGTCTCGCTGTCAGATGCTCCGGAACTTGTGTACCGGAGCGGCGTCGAATCGAAATTCAAGCGACGAAAAAGAGTCACGCTCTATTTACAGGCGTTCATGCTCAGCCCGCCGCCCGTTTCTATTCAATTACAAAGTGATCAACGTCCAGCCCCTCGTCAACACGGTTAACGACTCCAGATGGAAAGCTTTGTACGGCTCCTCGCAATTTCCTTTCACACCTCTCGCTCGCGAACGCGCGCGCCCGTTGCGCCGCCCGCAACCTGTTATCCCGGTTTCTTTGAGCTCTTCCTTTTTTCTTTTCCTCTTTTTTCGTCTTCTTTCTCGGTCAGAGCTGTCCCGTGTTATCCAAATCGATTGGGGAAACACGATTGCCGCGGGCCGCTTGCGCCTTTCGTGTGTTCCGCGATAAGCTGTCCACGTCGCGCGGCGTTCGAGATACATGCAATTAAGTTGCTTTTTAATCGTATTTCGCCGCTTTGGCCGTGCGCTGTGTAAAAGTTTCCTGGCTTTGCTGTGATTTAAGAATTGTGAATGGAGGTTGGAATTCCGATCAACGTTTAGAAATTATAGACCTTACAAATTATAAGTAATTCTCTTATTTTCATACGCGATGTAAGATATTTATAAGAATTGAATTTACTGAAGTATAATAAAGAGATTACAATACTAAATTTCGAAATTAAGAAAAGAACGCTTCGATCTTTATGTACACGTTTCCAAAACGTGCAGAAGTTTTAATGAAATGAAACAGTACAGCGTACATCGATAATGCGGGACATAATAAGCATATAAAATGTATCTACAATGAATACTTTCCTTAATTAAATAAATTTTGTACGATATCGCCATTAAAGTCAAAGGCAATCAAATATTTCCGCCAGGAGGATGCTCGCATCTGTCGGAGATTAAACGCGAATCATTCGGCGAGATCGTAGTCGGCTAAAGTTGCCCGATCAGGCTGATTTATACACCTAATAAATAGCTGGAATCCTCGAGGAGACCGACTAAGGTGCTCGATACGAGGTGGCTGGCTCGTGTTCCCGGCTATCCGGTGGCGTGTAAACAAATTGGCAGTAATGACGTTGCAATTTGTCAGATCAGCCGAGACACACGTACACGGTCGAAGGGCTTGGTGGTGGTAGCGCGTATGTTTGCATATGTGACGCACGAGGGGTGAGATTGGTGTCTGATGTGGCGACCGTACAGGTATACACACCTGTCTGATTTGCATACGTACGCGCCTACCGCAGGTGTTCCCTGCTTGCGCTCACCAGACCGAGGATGAGATTGCGTCATTTCACGGTGCTCTGAGGAACGATTCGATCCGTCCACCGGAGGATCGCTATGAGATTCCCGGCGACGGAATTCCCTACAGCTGGAGGCGCTTCGTGGAAGTTGAACGATTTCTTCGAAACGCCGCGGAGGGATTTAAATGGAAATTTAGTTGACGGGGACGTTTGGCTTCAGAATTTAATGGGATAGATGAAAGCAAACGACGTCTCGGTGAATTGTCCTTGCCCATTTATCATCTCTCAGGGAACGATTTTCATTTTACTTGTGACGCAACGGATATGGCGAAGTAGATTTACCACTGGTTATTTATTCAAAAAAGGGAGACGGTTACTAATTGAAATGTTCTTATTATTACGCTGTTACGGTTTATTTATTTCTGGCCTGAGGAATCCCATATTCTTGATATCGTGTAGTTACTAGTGTCAATAATCTATTCAATAGGGTACCAAAAATTTCCCATTTCCAACTATTAGTTGGTTCGTAGGTGTCCCTATTCCGGTTGTTTTTAATTTAGCATCTCGTCAATGTTAGGTTGAAGACTGCCTTGGACTCTGACAATCCTACAATTTCCCGCCTTCCGAATTTTCGACATCTGACGCTTGGACTCGTTAGTCTAGACCTGCTTGGTACCAAATTTACCTCATTATTTTTCTTAGTTATTTGGTTGAATACTTTATACTCGTGAAACCTTGGCCTACAGTTTTGTCAATGCTAGACTATCGGAATTCAAGATTCAGGAGGTTGTCCTTGATTCTTTAAAAGCTTGACTACCATTGAGAGTTTGAAGGTGTCCATATTATACTAACCTACTCTTAGATTGAACGAAAGTATTCAAACATTAATCAAGTTTCTTTCCGTTGATGAAAATGTGAGTGATACGAATTAGAAGTGGACCTTCCACGAGCAGTAAACTAAGTTCTCAAGTAGTTATACGAGCGAAACCATTAGGAGAGTGCATCCCGTTTCAAGAAGTAAGCCGCTCGAAACGCGCAACCGGAATGGTTAATCTTACAGGTTCCGTCCTGCTGTTCACTCTCTTAACGAGACTTTTATGGTGGAATATGTAACTGCGTCCGGTCAAAAGTCGTTTTAACTTTCGCGACTGTTTGCGGTTACGCGTAGACACTTCAGAGACGCCCGCCATTTAACTATTCCGTGTTCCTCATTGCTTCGCCGCTAAATTACCGTTGGTCTTGTGTGTCGTCGTCCCAGCTAAATGCATGTTACTCGGCTGTATCGCGTACGAATAAATCTCGACGGAACTCTACCATCCGCAGACAACGGTCCCTATTTCCTCGTTAAAACGTATCCATTCCATTGCGTTTTAATTGCCGTTTAAACGACTGTGATTTATGCGCAACCAACTAAGCAAGTCGTTTTCTTTCTGTTTCAGGTAAGAGTGCATTCTAAACATGTGTATCATACAAGAACCTGCGATATTTCTAACGTGATCTTTTAAAGCGTGAGTATGAATTTATTGAAATCTCGTAACACTTGTTTCGTAATCTTGGAGAAGAAAAAGACACTAGCCTTGATGATTATGTCTTCGCTGGAAATTGTTTTATAGCGTTCGTTTATGACGCTGATCCGGCGACCTCGCCAATGTTACGGTTTCATTCATCATATTCACGGGAACGGCATTCTTCCGGTGTGACGTGTTTGGTTTAAGTAACATTATCATTAGTGATTTATATCCCGTTGATGTAGAATCTGATAATCGAGCGTACCCCACTTGTTCAAAATCCGCTAATGGATACGGACATAATCAGTAAACACGAATTCTTCAATTGCTTTTAACTCAAATCGTTTCCACTCGAAATTTCTCAATTGCCGCGATCGGATTGGTAGTAGACAAGTTCGGAAAACTCAAAACAATGTAATATAATCGACATAGTTCGTCGTTTCGCGTTCCTTCTTTCGCAGACGGAATCCAGATAGATCAAAGCATCGGTGAACGGGCGACGGTGGATTGACAATGGTCTGCTTTGACATCGGTAGTGGTTAGACGGAAAGGTTTGTGGCGCGGTCACAGAGCGACGAGGACGGAAGAGGGGTGGGCGGTTGGGCGGTGGGCAGGAGGGGAGAAGGAAACGACCGTTCGCTTTAATTACGCAGGGCCATTGTTGCGGCCGGTTGTTTATAATTAATCGTTCGAAAGCTTGTCTCTGCCGACGACAGATATGATGGTCAATAAAGTTCGTCGCCAGCCGCGGCACGCTACCGGGGAATTTCGTTATCATGGAATTCCGGTCTGCGAGCCGTCTAAATCGAAATCCGGAGCTGATCGCGCGTCCCTCCAGAACTGATCGGAATGCCAAGTGTCACCCTCGTTGTTACTTTGACGTCGCCGGACCTCGATCCGGAAACAAAAACGGACGAACATTGCGGATACCAGAAAGCGTTCGATAAAATTGTGAATAAAGGATTGATTGAGCTCCTTTGACGAACGTACATACGTGCCAGGTGTTTCCTATGACGTGGATCATTGATCGACATGGTTGAAGTGAATCGAGGAAAATTCATGAGCTTCATTAGCGATGCATTATTCCTTAATTGCCTGTTTCAATGACAGCATTATCTACATCTCCGTAAGGTAATCTTATCTCTTATTAAGCGTTAAATGAAATTATTTGGTTTTAGGTACGAAGAGTTTTTAAATGATACATACATTTTAATATAAGATTACATTAGAGATGGACAAATTAAATTTTCTATACACTAAAATCATCCATATTTTCTTTACATCAGTGTTTGCTGTGAAGTGTAGTCGTTTGTAAGAAGGAACTCGAGTCAGTTGAACTGCAAGCGATTATTGCATTCAACTAGCACAAATCAGGGGATCATTGTGGTCGAACGTTCCAGAAGTTGGCTCCCTATGCCAAATTCAAATGAACCATTCTTAATTTCGAGTTTCAAGGTTTTTGCCAAATCGAACAGCATACCTTCTGTTTTCATTCACTTCTAGTGGTATTAGTAAGATCAGAGTATTTGCAGTAACTTTCTTTCTTCTACAGTAATTCTTAATAACGTCTACGAATTTTTCCTCCCAATTCAAAACATAAAACATACATATATGTTGTGATCGTGTTCTGACATATACGTATTAGTTCACAATTCACTAAGTATTTCATATAAACTATTGTAACGATAAATTATACTACATAAAATTTTCAGACAGTATTCAGACCTTAAAAAAAAACATTACTTTCTGTATCGAAAATCAAATCCATTGAACACCTAACATCATGGGTACCCATGAAAATCTTAGCTCCCCCACGAAGATGCATTTTGTAAGAGGAACCTTGAAATTCCAGCAGACGGGCAATTACCTTAACGGAATAATTTCGCGCGAGCAAAGTACCGCCGGGGATAGATACGATTTTCGTTTTCCCAACCAGAGGGGGAAAAACTTCCGTCCTCTTTTTGTATTCCATCCGCGGGGTAAGGTCGGTCGTTTCTGACGGCGGCGCTCGTCGCCGGTGAAATAATGCTCAGGCCGTGGGGGAAGCGAGGACGATATTCCGGCTGGTTTTTCTCTTCCTCGGGAACCTTTTCATGGAAGCTATTCGATAAAGTGATTAGGTAAGTTCCGACGAAACCAAGGAAAAAGGTGGCAAACAGTCGGACACTGAGGGCGGAGGGCGAAAGGGTGGATGGGACGGTCGGGAAAGAGAGGGGCGAGAGGATGAAATGAAATGGCGGTTAGCCAACAGTTATTGCAAGTCACTTCGGTGCCATAGAATGAAGTTATCTTCATTGGTCCCCGTACCCGCTGCTTCGTATTCAAGAAAGATTTTTCACGGTTTCACGAAACAATGCACCGGCACCGGTTACGGGGCTGCTGCAATACGCTTAATTGATCGTAAAATTGAGCGATTTATTAAGTCTTATCGCATGCTAAGTATCCGTTGGGAAGGATGGATGTTGGGAACAATTGTTGTGCGTCTCTCTACCTTGTCTGGCCGCGTTCGCGGCGATGCGTCGCACTGCGGTACATAGCGAGCACCGTGTTCCGCTCCGTTGACGTTAACTCTTTTCTGGCTGAAAAGGAAACATCATGTTTTTTTGTCCTTTTCCTTTTTCCCTATTTTTCATTTATTTCGATCGCTAAAAAGTAACGCTGCAAGCGCTTGGCAGAACGAAATAAGTTAACTGTATCTGTTCAATTAAGGCTCTTCATCGATAGCGAGACTTTTGTTAACGAAAGTATTGACTCGTCAAATGCCAGCTGATAACGCTGACCAGCGTCTTACACAGATGTACAGCTTGCATCACAGTTAATGTTACCATTGGTGCCACGTGCTGACTGTGTGTGGCAGGCGCGTATTTAGTTCCGCGCATTGTACGCGCGTTCTGCCGATCGCTTTTCTAGGAAAATTATCACGCTGCTCCGCTAGACATTCGGTGCGCATCGTCCATCCTGCACACGCTGTGCGATTTTATTTGCAAATGTAATTGAACAATTTCAGTTTGATTGCATAGGTATAAATGGAACGAGGTATTTTGTGTTTAGTGGAATTGAAATCTTTCAGTGATGCTTAAAACATAATATTCTCAGAATTGTATTGTATTGTAAATTGTATAGTAAGAACGAGAAATTTTGTAGGACTTCGTGATCTAGTATTTCTTACCTGAAAATGATTTTTAGCTTATGATGAAGTTTTTCTAATGTTGGTTTTGTTATTATAAAAGTCTAAATTTACTGCTTTATTCATGCTTCGTGGCAGTGATCTATGTAATATTATTTTTATTGATGAGAGATGAAAATGGTAGATGAAATTCTATTTTCGATTGTTGATCTCGAACAAACACGTGTTAAATCACTGAAAGAGCTTTAGCTTCCAAAGACATTGTCCCTTAAAAGTATTGTTCAAAGAGTACAAAGTGCTTCTACAATTTCAATATCAATTAAATGTACAAAGAACAAGATGGAAATATAGTTTCTAAATTCTTCGCAAACTTTCGAATTTATTTTACGGAAGTATCAACTCCATCATTAAATTTTATGGAATCATTCTACTGAATATTTCCGGGCACCGTATTCGGTCCGGAAACTAATAACCCCGATCTACGTCTGAAACGATACAATTTATTTCTAAAGTTTCCGTACACAACGTGCAATTTCAATGAAGTTCCAAGAATAACTTCGCGTTTTGACAGTAACGTCCGTAGAAGCGGTCGCAAGACTAGACTGTCCAAGACCGTCATATTCTATAAAAATAATCTTCGTACGGAGAGATTTGATTGTAAAAGGGACGTTAAATTTTCAATCAAAAACCGACACTGATAGAATAATAATTCCGTTCCCGGATTCGCATTTGAAACGAGGCATTTCGCAAGAATTATGCATCGAGCGTTTAAAATTAAAATTCCTATCGAAAAGTACTTATCCAGATAAAGTATTCACGCTGTTCATTATCTTAGATAAATATTGATGTGATACGATTCGAATAACGTCGAACTTACGCCTGCAGGTCGACGGGATATTTATCTCAACTGCCGTGATTCCCCGGACGCACGCGCGTTCCGCCGGCCGCTCGGTCGAAGCCGCAGGAAAATCGAGGCAGACGCTATTACGTGCAACCTTGCGGCGAAGGTTGCGCAACGGCGAGCAAAGCGCACACGTGGTGCCGGTCTGTGACGCAGCTGGTCGCACGTAAATCCATCTATGCACGTACGGACGCACGCATCTACACACGCGCACAGGCGTATGCACGCCGCGGTGTAACTAGGCACGCTCGGCCCTGCCAATTGACTCAAATGCACACTTACCCTACATTCTCGGCAATTACATAATGGAGCTCCGGTGAACCGTGGATCTAGCCGGTCGACTTTTCACAATTTTCTACGCGCTCTGGCTGCGTTGATCAGACAAATTGGCGGCTCGATATTGGTCGGCTAATTAGAATGGGAAGTAGGTTTTAATAATACTGCACTAAGATTATGGAGTACCAAGGTAACTGTAATCAGTTTTTGAGCGAAAAGAACGGGTCGCGTGTACAGCGCCCTTTCGAATTAAGATTATCTCCGTGTTCGAAAGAAATGTTGCACTAGAGCGAATTTATATAGAAAACGTACTCTTTTAACATTTTATCTGGCGACAGTTGTTTAGTAGTCTTCTCGGAGCAAAAAGGTTATTCTCTCACAACAAATATTATTTAATTTCGTAACCGATAAAATCTCGACGGAGAAAATTACTTCTCATTTAGCTTGCATTGTTTAGCAAATTAGTCTCCGAAGACATGCATTCACGGAAATATCTGTCCAGTCTACTTAGCAGTGATCTAATTTATGCGATTCTACATCCGCAGAACATTCGAACACACGGTATAATCATGAACATTCCGCATGAATAGAGGGAAGAAGAATATGCATAGCATCCGGATCGATAGCAACAAATTACAAATTGCTCCGTCCGGGTGTCGTATAGTAATCAAGTCTACAAACAAACAAGCGTAATAATTTAAACAATACCGACCCTCGAACAGCCGCGTGCACAGAACGGTGAAATTGCGCGGGGGAATTCGAACATCGGTCACTTGGAGACTGATTTACCGGCGTCCGGGTTGATTAGTTCCCTATAACTTGATTCCACTCGCCGGCATTTCGGAAGAGGAAGTTGCATCTCTAAGCTTCGAATGTATACGTCGTCGATTACGGGTCGCGGATTGTGGGCGACGCTCGTCGTCTCGGTTTGCCTGTCATGGCGGCTGCGGGAACTTTCGCGTGTAAACTTTTGACGACACGTTTGAAGGAAATAGAACTGCGTGCTACTTACACGCGCCACTACAAACTTTCGTCGATTCCGCTACGGGATTACGTGAATAATTGCCATCCCCCGAGTGTTTCCAAATTGCCTCAACGGTTTTCAACTAGCGAGTTATTTCGCGACAATTAATTCGGGCACGGTGCTTTTGGGAGGCGGATCGTTCATTTCCCGCTCAACTTTTCCTTTGTCGCTTGCACGTCGGTTCCTTTCGAATGCAATTTACCGCTTACCGGTAATACACCGTTGCACAGATCGATTTCGTGTCGGACTAACGAGCTTGGTCGGTGTCCGCCATGTGATCACCGATTGCTATTTAATTCTTTGGTTTAATTGCTGGAAATCGTTCATGTGGCAGTTTATGTTGACGTCAACATATTCTATAAGTAAATGTAGAAAGAATGCTCTTATATAAGTGTAGCTTTATTAAAATACTCCAATAAAAATACGAAATAAAAATCAATTGATTGTATGTTCAATAAAGTAGAGATATTTATCTAACTTGTTTACTGAAAGAGGCAATTTCTCGATGGTAGAACGTTTGGACAATGAAAAGAAGAAAATATATTGTACGGCAAAATGAAATAGCTTCGGAAAGTGCAGTATGCGATATATATGTTTGTCTGAAAAATGGAAACGTTTTCAAAAATATCGATCACATCTATATTTCCTCGTATGGAATTGCACATTTTTTTCACACGCCGATTGGTACGTTTTAGGTACTTCTGTTGAATGTTGATAATTTTGAAAGGTACGTCAACTTCAATATTCTATTGGAACATACGCACGTTTCAACCGCGTTTGCAGGAAACGTTTGAGTGTCTAGAACCGAATACAATGACATTTTCTTGAAAACTGGTTACTGGTCGATACAAGTAGTTCAATAGTCAATACCTTTAACGCGGCGCAAAAAAGGGTGAATAAGCGTGCAATAGAATACGTAGTTCGATTTGAAAAAAATTGGAACTTTTAATACATTTCCATTTCTCGAGCGAACGTGCACGTCGAGCGATACACCACTAGAAACCATTTAATTTTCCCCAGCGAAATGTTCATTCTACCTTCGCTCAGTTACTACGCCCGACACCCCGTACATCACTCAATTATATTATAGTACCCGGCGCACGACTATAAAACGTGTAGAACGTCGCGAAGGGTTAATAAAACTGCAGGTGTTTGACATATTATTCGAGTGTTTATTATTCTAGTGTTGATCCGCGTGCGAATCCGCCGGCTTCCGTCGACGTGACACCGTCATTTGCCAAGAAATCAAACGTTATCCCGTGAACAGCGGCGCGTTCAGCGCGAATATATCGACGTCGTGGAATGAGTTAGGAAGTACGGCGCTCGCCATCAATGGGTTTCACGCACCGTAGCCCGCGCGAACGGAACAAAGTGTTTCACGCACGACAGCGAATGTCTCGGCCAGGATTTACGATCATGTAGCACGGACCGTAAACGTCAATGCTGATATTTACGCGCGCCATACGAGTCCGACTTTTATTGTTTGCTAATTATAGGAAAAGAAAAGCCAGGATCCGCGCGGTCGGATAGTTGCGTGCCCGCAGCGCCGGCAAGTGAACGCTTGCCAGCCGAACGCTGCGTTTCTCATTAGAGGAGCTAATGAACGTAATCAGGGGGTCGTAATTACCGCATTGTCCGATCGTCTATTAATTATTAGCGGTTTCTTCGTTTCGTCTGGGCGCCGTTTAATGAGGCGACATCCTGTGTGTGCCGCTGCAAGCTGCTCGTGCTGCAGTTCGGCTCGATAGTTACCCGCGGCCTGCGACCGTCGGGATGCGGCCGAAGGGAAATTAAACTTGATTGTCACGTTTTTCCGATGACAGTTAATAATCCGTGCCCCGTGCTACCCGGGAGCCCCGTAGCGCGGCCATATTAACGCCCCTCACGGACATTGAATAAAACGTTTCAGAGCGAAATGCGGTTACTTTGACTGCGCAATACCAATTTTTCACCTTAATGGCGCCGACGGTTCAACACGTTCCCTTTTCCAGCTAACCTCCTCCTTTTACGTTCTCGTGGATAGCGATTTTTCGATGTGGAAAATGATTTTCTTTTTATTCTTAATTGCATATTGTCTGAAATTGATTTTTCGAAATTACAGATTTCGAATTATGTCCGCGAATTATCCCATTTTGTTTCGTTTCGAATTCGAAATACGATTTGCATATCCGCCTGTCATTAAATTGAAATGTAAGGGTACGGAATTATCGATTGTTGTTAAGCAACTGACGACACCTGTTTGTCAGTATATATTAGCGTGTAATGGCTAATTTAAATTCAAATATGTGTAATAATGTTTGTCACTTAACTATCACAGTCAAATTTATTACAATGACGGGTACAATCTTTTTTCGTGTTTTCCAGAAACAATGGTGCAGACTTGCATTTATAAAATATCTCGAATTCTGTGGCCGCGTAAAATATAACAGAACTAAACGACGTTTCCTGTAATTACGTTGTTCATTTAACGTAAATTTTTCATTTTAACACGTCAGTGGTTCAGCGCGTCCCACCCTTGCCGTCGCGTCCGTTATATTTTTATATAACAACCGAACGCTTATTCTTCTGCTGGCGGTTTAACAATTTAAACACGAGCGAGCTAGAAAACGACTTCCGTATCTTTCACTTCATTATTCGGTCTCCATTTCTATGGTAATTAACCTTTTCCGTGGGTTCTGCTTCAATGAGCACAGCATCGATGATTATACTTTCGTCACGCCGACCTTCGTTTTAACTATTACTCTGTGAAATTCCTTCCTTCGTGCGTGTACGTCTTCGATTAATGCACACCGTTCAATAATAGAAACTACGGGATACGATGACACTTATTTTAATTACTATGGAATTATATTAAATAACCAGTCGCAATCGTTTCCGGTTGCATATTTATTAGAATACTTAGGACGTTGTACACTTAATATTCTAAATATAGCATGTAATAAATACTGATAACTTACAATAAATGTTTTTTTTCTGCTGAAATATTAATAAAATTTTCATTTATTCTGCATAAATTCGGTAAAAAATGTACTGTTAGTTCAATACACGTATCATTCACATTAAAATTCAATGAAATAATGGATTTTTCTTAATATATGGAATGTAACGTGTAGCAGTGTCTGAATTACAAAACGAGACTACAAGGAAGTCAAATGTCGTGTTTCGTCAAGCTTGGAAAGCAAATCGCATAGAAAAAGAAGATGGACACACTGATGTTAAAGTGAGATAATTTACTTGCTCTTCATCTTGACCCATGCAGACGAAATTGCTTCTATACCTGGTATATATTCCCACTAGTCCCGAGCGCCTCGTTGAACCTCCCTAGTCAAGCGACATTACAAAGGGAGAACAGTATCGCGCCCCATCATTTCATCTGTTGATTCATCGGAGCTCGATGACTCGGCGTCTTTACCCGCCTGGCCAAAGAAACGCGAGTTACGATCGAAACAAGACCAAAACGGTACGTACATTAAGTTCGTAAAGACGTCAGTGTTCCGTCACAAATTATATCGTCCTCGAGGGGAAATGCGTCGGCGTCTCTGGATACAAATTATTGTTCCAGGTTGAGTATCGAGTACATTTGTTTTATTGACATCGCGGAACAACCCGAGGGCACTCATTTCAGTGAACATTTAGAAGAAATTAAGCGAAGTGAAAGGGTCATACTATAGAAAGTCGATCACTTTAATAGCTTTCGGAGAGTTAATTAGAAACGATTCTTCATGTGTTTAGTATCCGCATGTCAGACGTTTTCAATTGTCCTTTAAGGTTTCAAATCCTGATGATCATTTGTTAGAACTAGTCCATTAGAATTATCAAGTCACCTGAGGCTTTATAAAAACAACTGAACGTTGAGTAAAGTAATTTAATGCCCATAGACACGTCGGTCGTAGATAAGCTATTTTGCTTATAGGTCTAACAGTTCGGTCGTCACTGTTTCCGCCATTCTCATCGATTAATTTTACAGGGAAAATATGACACGCAGCCGGCGAGGATTTCGATAACGATCGGACATTACGGTCCGTCGCTGCCAAGCGTATTATTGCATAGAACGGTGAACACGTCGCGTACGTCCACGGAGATGATGAAAAAGGGAATTAATTTACATGTCATTGGGCGCTTTATCGCGGCTATGGCCATGGAAGCGTTCACACTTTATGTATACGAAAAATATTCATATTGCTTGCATGATGATTGCCACAACGTTGCGCTCAATGGTCACGATTAACCGCGTTTAATGTTGCACTTTCTCTACACCATTCGACATTAAACGGTATCTTGATGGTCAGGCGAATTCAGTATTATCTACGAACATACTCCTTTCTTCCAATCGATTGCCTTTTCTTCTGCGTGGGAACGCTTTCTTCGTGAAAGCGCAAGATACTCTCTACTTTAATCGTAGAACCGGTAAATATGTATAACAAACGAAATACTGAGGTGTACGGCGATGCGAATGTAGAAATTTAAATGGATTCACTAATTATTTGAAACTAAATGCTTCGTAGAAGGAGGAATTGTGTAAATGAACGAAGCTTCTTGAAGTAACAATGGAAAATAAATTATGCATACAGCTCTGAACGCAGCTCTTCCATATTAGCATCTTGGATGATGTTAACTATTCTTATATTCTTATGTGAGATTTAAGTACTTACGAAGAGTATCTTAATTATTCGGTAAAATCCTTTAATGTATTTTATATATGGTATATAGTTTGATGAAATGATGGTAAAAGGTATCCATCAAACTGTAAGGTCATTTCAAATTAGAGGCGACGATTTTCGATGCGTCGAATGATTAAAGACAGTCGCGTATCGTCACGCACAGCCATTTGTCACGTAACGCACGCGCATTATATACGCGCTGTACGTTCGTCGCAGGAACAGCGGTATTCTCTCGTTATTTGTTCAAAGCCAATAGCTGACGTCGCTACTGCGCGGAGTTGAATTTCCATGTCCCCTCTAAAAGGTCACTAGCGTAACATTCCGATTGCAAGCTGTAAAGTTCCAGCGACCAGTGTCCCATAACTGTTTTCGCTCGTTAACAGGCGTACTCCCTTTTGCTCTTTAAACGATTGTCACATAGGGGGATTGAAAAATAGTAGTATTTGCACTTCGCAGAGAGGCACCGGTTTTGGGAGCACTGTATCGCCTCTAGTTAACCGTGCCCATTTCGTTGTTCCATTCTCTTCATTATTCTTCGGATATTTTACCTTCACCCGTAAAACAAACTTGAAACCGTTACTCCGTTCCATTTAATGGAATATATTCCCCGTTCACCGGATTACGATACTATGAACTTGGCAAACGGCAGTAACAGAATAATGACAGAATTAGTCGATTAATTTCCTTGAAGTTCGATACTCTTCATTCCGTGGTCATAGAAGCTTTTTTTCTTTACGTAAAGCACCATCTAAAAATTTTTAGTTTCGTACGATATTTTTTCATTTTATCGGTGGCTATAAACGATTTAAGAAATAATTCATTTGAACGTATTTTAGATCTGGATTACTGTTTTCATTCAATACTTCGAAGTGTATACTTTTTTTTAATACTTATCTAATAAAAATGATTTCTATTACTTTGTTTTGGAAAATTTAGATTTTTATGGAATCTTAAATTGTTATAAATCATTTCCCTGCGATTTGTTGGTATGTTACACATTTAATCTTTGATTGAAAGCGAGTTACCTTATGTGAACACCACTTTACAATTTTATAGATTTATTGCTTTGACACGTGATCTTGATTTCTGAACTGTCATGTATGCTTACTGAAAACCGTTTCAAATATCAAAGAATATGGCTATCAAAGGTGGCACACTTCTCTGTTGATCGACTTCGAGTGCTCTGACATTACTCGTTTCCTTCTTGAACCCGTCGATTCGTAGATTCCCGGACGGTATTTCAAAACGTACTTGGTACTTCAAGCGCATTCTTCAGAAAATAAGATTTTGCGCGCGTTGAAGATTCAAACTCGGGAAACTCGATCACCCTACCACGCTCTGCGAAAGTAGAGCAGCCATTTTTGCAGCAAATCGTGCGAAACCGAATCTTCTTTCGCTTCTACGCTAAGACTGAGAAATCTCACGCTCCTTTCCTGCGCTTCGCATATAATATTTTAGAGATACATCGGCACCGGAGAACTCGACGTCCCTTTTCTCGGTCCAACGTAACTTGGTTCCTGGAATTTTCTCAAACGTTCCAGGATATATTCCACACAAAATTCTTCTGTCGCTGGTTACTGGTCCTATCGAGTAATAGCTACTGTTGGTAAAGAATTCTACTTTCTGTTTGTCCCGTTTTCAGAGGAATAAATAATTCTGGAAATTTCTCGTTTATTCTTGATTCGTATTTATTTTATATTAATCTATTGACACAATTCCATTTAGATCTGTATTTACGAATCAATTATTACTATTATTTTTATAGTAATCGAGAAGTAAATAAATACACTGTTTTATCGATTAATCTAGAATATCCTATTGACTATCATTAACGATAGGCTGTTACACATTACCAATCAATATCGTTACAAAATAAAATATATATTAATTTCTATGTAATTAAAATAAGACAAAAATCAATTATCCAAAATAAAATCCAAATTAAATTTGCAAACAAATTTAGAAAACGATCTGACAACCATGATCAAGGCATAACAGCCCTGGTCAGACATTAAAAAATAATACAGTAATAGCCTCCACACTCCATACGCGGCGCGTGGGTCGACACGTGACCAAGTGTGAAACAAACATGATCCCGCAGGGTTCACAAATGCCGAGGACCAGGGGTGGACCGATGAACATGATTATTGCGCGGGTATCGTTCCCCTCGGAGTCTTTAGTTTCGTGTGCGGAGTGGTGTAGCCACGAGTCGTTATTGACATTTATCAAATCCTCATTCTATCCATTTTCAACTGCAGATTAACTTCATAATAATTCGATCACTAAGGAAGATAAATCAGTGTTGATACTTTAAAATAAATTAACCTTTTACAATCGAAAGTTTTTCACTAAAAATATTCAACATTTTCCATTGAGATATAGGCAACATTCTTTAAAGCTAAACAGTGAGAAAGCATATGTACATAAGGAAAGAAAGCTATTTTATTTAAATATTTCACACATCGATACAAAGCTTAATATTATATATAAGACACTATAATCTCACTACATCAAATCAACCGGTGAGAGTCACCTCTCAAACGCAAATGGTTAAACCATGACACTATTCCATGTCTCGCTTAAATAAAACAAACAAATCAGTCGATTGCAGGTCTCGCCTCGACAATTATAATAAAACCGTAATTGAGTTATAAACTTCACATTAACGTGCCTAAAACTATGAAAACATACTGGAACAATCTCAGGTTTAAGCTACCGTCAGCATCTTCCGCTGGCAGCGTAATTACCAGTTACTGTTACTCGTCTCGGGCGTTGCGGTTTCCATTGTTTGCTGGATATCTGGCTCCCCGGTTTAGCTTGTATAGGCGGCAACACATCCAGGTGATGCACACGGGAGTCATGCATACGCCATTCTTTCCTACGCCTGGATATCTGCTCGTTCCAGCTCCCCACCGCGCTGTTCTCTTTCCGCCGTTCTCTCGCGTTGAGTCCTCCTCCTGCGCCTTTACCCCCAGCACCCCGTCGTCACAATCTCGTCTGGAGTGAGTTGTGTGTTTCGCCGGGTGTACGTGTGTTTGCGAGCCAGCTAGCGGCCGCGTGATTTCGCGTCGGAGTGCACGTGTATGGGCATTCACCGCAAGAGTTACGACGTGCTCCCCGCAACAGGTCCGCCGCGGTTTCTCCCCCTTGGCGTGGTGGCCAAGGGGAGAAGAACAGGAAGAGGGCGGGTGGACCCGGCCGAGGAACAGGGCGGACGGAAAAGGAACCGGGTGATAAAGAGAGGAGACGCCGTCTGTCGTTACCCGCGATCCCCTCGAACCGGGGAATTCATCGATCCGCTTTCGATGAATCTGCGCGCCCGCCTGGGAAAAATATGAACGGCCGAGGAAAGAACGGCGACCAGGTGATCGGTGCGATTGTTACACGATCCTTGGTCTCGGGGACGGGCTCACCGACGCTCCTCCATGTAACAAGTCACTCCCGCCGTTGGGGTTCGCTGTTGTAGAGTTTTCTGCTATAGATTATGAAGTTTATATTGCGTTTATTGTCTATATATTTTTTGGTTATCGGTTTAACGGATCGCTGTAAATTTTTGTTCGAAAGTGAAATTTATTTTGCTTGTATACCAAAGTTTATTTGGGAATATGCATCTGCTATTTTTATCACTCTGTTTGCTTACGTTTTGCAGTTTGAATATTTTTATTTATTTTATGATATTCACTGTTGTCACGGAAGCTTCTTGTTGTACGAGATATGTGGGTGAAAGGCTATGTATTTCTTTTAATATTTGAACGATGTGTGAGTAGTTTTTGTTTTCGAGTTATTGTTTTATGAATAGACATGAAAACGTAATGGGCAAAAAGGGACGAACGGTTATTCATTCAAAATTGCCCGCTGTTCAGTTAAAATTGTTCCCCGCACACGTATAGTTTGCTGTGTGCACTATATTCAAGAATAAAGACACCGGAAAATCGACGCACGCGGGTAAACAACAGGACGTTAACTTTTGTTATCGTTAAATGGGAAGTTCGGGGAACATTTAACGCGAGCTCGTGTTTTGTATAACGCAAACGGGTGGTGGAATATTTTAAACTTCCACGGGTCGATTAAAATGAATCCCAGCACCCATAACGTACGAACAATCAAACTTTTCGGCGCGCTTGAAAACTGTGCGCAACGAGCAGTGTAAATTAATTAATTGGAACAAACATTCGTGCATACATTTTGCTGTTTAACAATAAACACTCTCCCGTACCGACACGTCGAATATTTAATCATTCCCGGAAAATAAAGAGCAGTCTCGCCGGTTTATATAAATACAAAATATAACACTCAATCCTTGTTATTTAATATGCACCATGTTTTTCAATTCAACAGACTTTATATCATCGCACAATAACATCAATAATCCTTATTTAAAATTTCATTTTATATTATTCTCAAATATTAGGTCATCTCACACACAATATCGTTTCTTATAAATCTTTTAATGAAAAACTATACAACCTTTTTAAGAAATGGAATCAAAAGATTAATCGAAAAATAGAAACGGATCGTACACAACAATAATCAATACATCGACATTTAAGAGAACACAACTATTAATTTGTTACACTAGAAGTTAGCATGCGCAGGACAATATTATTTATAGGATAACCTTGTACACTCTCGAAGGATTCTTCTTTGGCTCACATTCCAATAAAATGAAATTACGGTGATACCTACATCCACCGGAAACCATTACGGCTGTTCCCACTTTCAACTCCTAGACAAATCTCGCCACGCTCCACCCAAAAGTATAATCCGAGGCCGGTAACGCGTCGCGCGTCGTTTAATCGAATAACCCCGCGGACCGAGTGGCGATCCGGTGACTTATTTATCGCATTCCGAATATTCCGTTCACCTCGGCCGTTCGTTATCGTTGACTCCATCGTACGTCACGGATCAAGCCGTACGGCAAGTTCCACGGGCAAACAAACGGGCCCCGTGTTCGCGCATAAAATAGTGTTTTTATGGTTACCGACGACGAACAGCGTTGTCTGGTCTCGATTAAACAATGGAACCGTTCTCCCCGTGCAACCCACGCCCTCCCGCCCGCGCTGCACACCGTCGCCACCCCCGTCCCGCTCGTTCGCCGCGGGTCTCCGGCTGCGCTCGACTGCTGCCGGTGGCAGTGTATAAATCAGGAAGACGACTGTACCCACCAACGACGGTGTATAGAATGGTCCGGGAACGCGGCGGCGTAACAGCAGCCGGGGGCGGCGGTGGCGAAGGGGTTCGAGGGGACACGGGGGACCGAGTTCCGTGGAGAGCGCAGGGATTAGGGGGTACACACGATCGGTTCCGTTGCATCCGGCGCGGCGGAGCAGCCTCGATGCATTGTCGAGAGGCCACTCCGTGACTAGAATCAGGCGACCTTCTGGCCGCGTTTCCAGCGAGACCTTTTTTCAGCTTGCAACAATTTTGAGACTGAATAATAGATTTGTTGCTTTCATGGGTTGCAAGGTTATGGTAATTTGAGGTTTCCTGCTGTAAGCTCTGTTCAGCAGGAAGGTTTTCCTGATGTTCTGCTGTTGTTGCAGTTGGCTTCGTCAGTTTGATTGAGTTGAATAATTAAAACGTAAAAGTGAACTGATCCGGAATACTAGTATTATGTCTATAATTAATATGAGTTTTGGACCCCTGATGAAAACAACTGCAATCTTGACGGTACGTTAGGAAAACAGTCCTACTGGACACGGATTATACATGAAAGCTTCAAATTACTTTTATTTTGTGTTAACCAATCGAAAGTATAAACGAAACATCTAGCAAGGGACTCCTCCTGTTTCCGTACTGTCCCGCTAGCATACTTGCCTAAGATGCATAATATATCTATGTTTTTTTTGTTTTCGTTCGCTCAGAATCGAGCCTATTTTGTACCGAGCCTTCGAGGGCTGTTGACTCACGAAAATACGGGGATTCGGATCATTCGATTTACCGATGGACGTGACTTAGCGAAAACCACTCTCGTCCCCCGTGGGTTCGTGTCGCCGTATCTGTCCACCGGGGGTATAAAAGTGTCTTAAGAGTGGACTCGACGTTGTTTGATATTGTTCCGTTATCGGATTGCTCCGCCCCTTTGCTCGCCTTCAGGGGTTTCTTGCGGCGATTGCGGGGAAAAATGATCGTTTTCGTGGGTCGAAGATGTTTTGTCCGCTATCCTGCGTCGTATTCCGGGTTCTCTGTTCGTGAAATGTTATATTGTCGATGAGTAGTTGAATCTTTATTTTACCATCTTTTTGTTGTTTATACTTAATAAAAAGTTTTAAAATATTGTGATAACGGAACGAAAAGACAAGAGACATGCTTTTAATTTGAATGATTTAACTTTTCGTAAATGTACAAGTTTATCTGTTATTTTCAATAAAATGTGATAAAAGACTAATTACCAATGAAATTTGATTGAATAATTAGAATATTCGAAGTACTGGATACGAGGGACTACAGATTTGTTAGTTACTTTTTTCTTTGGTACGGGAAAGCAGTTTGGACATCATCCTGGTCGTTCGTTGACCGGTCCTACCATTTCCGGCGGCGCAGCAGTTCCACTTCCGGCCGGACAGGACCCGTTCCGGTAGCCGGTCGCGAAAAAAAGGGATCGTCGTAAATGAGAATCATAGGCGCGACCGCAACCACCTCGGGGTCGGCAACAAATCATAGAAAAGATGACCGACGCTATCGGCGTCGAATCACCGTTTCATTGCATTCGGTTGTGGCCGGCTGGCAATAAATGTCGTAGCTCGGTGCGTTACGAGCCTGATAAAGTTTAAACGCAGTGGCGAACAGATAGACTCGCTCTATCTGTGATTTCGCAGCGGCTGAGGATCGATCGGTACAACTATCCTGGGTCTCGAATTTGTTCTGCTCGATTAATGCGTGCGAACGACCGCTGATGCGTCGCTTGGTGTCGCGTACAACACTCTAACTGCAGAGGTAAATTTAACTTGAAGTCATCGACGCATTGCGCATCGGACTTCGCTGTCCTATGAGACCTCAAAGGTACACAGGGGCAAAAGAGGTCTTTCGCTGTATGCTTTCTTTTATCTACTGATTGATTATCATAGCAATAATATCTTAATAATATCAACTATTAAGGAATAGATGTCTTCTTTCTATCAAAGCTTAATAGGTGGCACAATATACTCTGCAACTCTAACAAGAATGCTAGAAGGACGGCATAGGAGCACGAGGAACTTTCCGCTGAATGCATTATTTATAGTTTCGATTGGTTAAGTGCAATCATGTTAACAAATAGCACACGAGTGTTGAAGATGAGGACAGATGAAAACTGACCAATTGAACCGGCATTCCTTTTACTAGCGTTCTCGTTAGAGACACAGAATGTATCGTAACTATTAAATGCTCAACTGTTTTTCACCAATTTGATTTAATCAGTGATAAAAACAAGTACACAAGCTTCCTTAAGAGTGCACGTCATAGTTCCCAACGCCCCAAGTAATTCAGATCGAACACAAGAGCGGCTAGGTGCACTCAATCTAAATTGTCGCGTCATCTTGTTAAGAAAATACTGAACAGCTAGTCGCGTTTAACGTATTTCAAACATGGATAACTGCAATGCTCATCTCTAGCTTCCGCTGGTGCTACACCTCTAAGGAAAACGTTTCTCTAGTCTTGGGCAAACGATTTATAAACGTCCGTCCGGTAAATCCTCGCGCGACAATAAAGTCAAGTCTCCGCGTGCGCCATTCCGCAACGCGGAATCGTAAAGGCGCATTTTACCTGCATGGTCGGTGGACAGTAGTGATTCGTTGCGCGCGACACGGTCTCGTAAAAAAGGGGCGACCCTCGAACTTCACGACGGCGGGAGAGGGAGCGACAAGACTCAGCTTCTTTATTCTTGGTTGTTGCGCAGCCGTATAAAGAACTTTAAGAGCTTTACAGCCGGACGAGCTACTCGGAAATTTCCCTAAACAGTAAAACGGCCGTTCCGCTTGATTCGACGTGCCGGAACGTTCCCTTTGCATGTATTTATTTAACATTCCGGCGAAATAACGACGGCCGCCGGATACGTGGGCTTGAACCGCGAAACCTTTGCCTAGCGCGCGCGGGGCTTTTAATATTCCCGCCTCGCCGCGCATTCAAACGAGAAATATTTTTCAGCCGGGGCATTGAAGGGTAGGAACAATCTGTGTACTGCCGGTGCGGAATTCTTTGATCCGGATTTTCGGACAACTATTTTGAAGAGATTTACCATCTCGCAAACACTCTCCTTCTTTCAACTGTTGTGTTGATGTTTCCATCGAAACAGTGGATCTTTTGATAAAAGTTTTGCAACTTTTAATTTCATTTCACTGGTTAATGAGAATCGAAGGTTCTTCGAGTAATTGAAGTAAAGATTGTACCGTAAACCCGTTATGTTTACATTCTATATTATAAAATTAGAAAATAAATTGTTACTATCTCACTATAGTTTTCGACTTAACATTCTTAAACAGAGAATTAAGGACTAAACGAAACAATACAGTATTCACTCCCACATAAAATGAAACAGCATCTCTGAAGGTAATGTTTTTTATTTTCTGCACACGAATCGTGATACTGTGCCACCGTGTTGCATTTCCTTCCCGACCATGCGCGATAGGCGCGCGAGCACGCGCGCGACCCACCAAGGATGTTATTTAGCGAATGAAGACGTGCATTTCACGGCGTCTAGGACTAATCAAATCTTAATAGAGGCGCTAATGAGAGGGCATTCGGGCCGGCGCGGCGGCCGGGCGATGAAGGGCCGGAGGGTACGAACGACCGAAGAGGAGGACGGGATGGGGTTGGTCATCTTGTTCGAATTATCCTCTGCGGTTTCGTGCCGGTGCATTCCGATGGATATTCGTCTCACGTTTCTACCCGGCCGGAGCAACAATTATTATTACTCCCGGCCCACGACTTTTGCAATTTTGTCTGCCCGCTTCACGACCCTGACCGACCCCCGCGTATCCGTCACCATTCATCCCCCAACCCTCGGCTTTGCCCGCAGACGCGAGGAGCCGACGAAGACGCTCCGTCCGGCCCGTGGAATGTTCATAATTATGAGCACGTGACTCGTTTAATTTCCTGCCTGAACTCACCGCTGCGCCTAGACCGACCAATTTCCTCCTTCGACGGGGGACTGACGCCGATCGACGCCCGTTCGACTCGATACTCTTTCCTCCCCTCTCGTCCGTGTCCCCGTTCCACTTCGTTTTTCTCGGCCAATGCTGTCGATTCGAGGAAAAAACGCGACCGTTCAAACGATAAAAGTCGCTCCGTTCGACGTTAGATAAACGACGGTAGGTAAGTTAATTAAATTTTATGAGACTCTCCGCTTCCGGAAAGATTCATCAGATTTTTGAATACAATAAAGTGACTGGGAACTCTGTGCATTCGTGACGGCGAGTGACACGTGAAGTAATGAACATTTTGGAAGGGTTCTACGGTGCTGTTGATTTAGTCTTAAGTTATTGGTAGCATTATGGGAATGTATACATTGCTATTTCCCTTCTGGCATTTTATTTTCGAAAAAGAAACTTTATTTTGCATCAGATTTTAGGGTGCAATAAGGTGTTTCAAAACGATTTTATAATATATGATGCAGGATTAATTTAAAGTCTATAACATGCTTGTTATATTATAACACAACGTGTTACATTTTCGCGTGAAAAATAATTGTTTTCATAATTGGACGTTACTTTCTCAAAATCCACGTATTCATTTTATATCTACAAATGAATATTTCATCGGGAAACAATTAGCGAGATTCAAAGAGCGTGAAGCTTCCAATTGCGCGAAATAAAATGAATCGTTGATCGTTACTGGATTAAGAAGCTATCGTTGGATGGAGAATTAAAGTTATCGATGCAATGCCGCTGAAACAAAGGGCAATTTGGATCATGGCCGGCATGAATCCGTTTAAACAACGATGTTTAAATCCTGTGGTTGGAAACCATTCGAATCCGATTTCCGCGGTATTGGTCGGCTAGTGTCTCTCCGGCAACTTAGGATATCCGAAATTGATTTTTTATCGGATCAGATTTGTTTCATCCCGAATATTTGCAAATACGAAAGGTATATAACGTGAAAGGGCGAAAGTGCCATACGATGGGAAAGAGCAATGCCGTAATTTTTCGAGGCTGTCGAAACTGCAGCACATTCAAAGTCTCTACTCTGTTCCATTAAAGCTATAGGTGTAATTCAGACCTATAAGTTTCAGTATGTTATTGCGTTTGTTTGTTTTTCGTTTGGAAAAACCGGTTATAAATTTTTATTTTTACCCAGATGATACTGTAATAATCCGTGCTCGTAAGGGAACGTTGCAGCCGATCGAGTTACGGCCTCGTATATGTATCGGATACTGTTGGGATATGGCACGTCCAGAACCAGAATCAAGAACCAGTCCTGAATCCTCCTCCGCGGGAGGTAGGCCTCGAGTGACCTCTGACCTGGGAACCGGGGCATCGGCTGCTTTCTCACGTAACAGTTACGACACAGCCCCCCGACCACAGCAAGAAAAGCCGATGTCGATTTTAAGATACATTACCGATCCCCTTAGTATCTGAGGAGTAAATGTCGAAAGGCTGGTCTTAAAAAATCTTCCCTATTATTTGTGAAAAAGGGTGAGCACGTTTTCAACAGATATGTCTAGGAGGCGCTCATTAGCAGATTTTTGAAAGTTCTTTCCTACAAAGTTTCAATATATTTGTTTTAATATAAGAATTGTAAAAGAAACTTTACTTCAATGCTTGGTATATTGTGATTTATAAAGTTCAATGTAAATTTATTTGCTCAATTTAAACCATCGATAGATGAAAAGGTATCGATAAATTGCATGAAATATTTACTGGGTTTTTCCTTCCATTTCATTTTAGACATTGATGTACATTAAAAATGCATAAAGTACAGCTATTTTGAATGCAACTAATTGCTACGGATATAACTGACAGTATGTGATATTAAAAGATAATTAGCTGAGTGTTTTATTATTATAGTAGATTGCAATATACTACATTGCAAATTCATGAAACCTACAAAATATATACTCCAGTTGCATAAAATTGATAAGTGCATTCATCAATTATTTTAATCAATTACCCGAACCAGTTTTATGCTATCTAGGAATGCAACAAGCATACTATATGTCCTCCTTGCATATATCAATCAAACACTCAAATCAGACATTCTTCCTCAAAAACTTACTATAATTTACGTTAAAAATACTACTCTATCTCTTTGCAACAAATGAAAACCAATGTCTCAAACCAGGAACCATTACACAGACTGCAGCTTCAAATACAAAAAAGAAAACCGGAAACATCCCTTCCTTTACGAAATAAACCCCAAATCCGCAATGCATGCAGTAATATCACACCTCGACTTCCCAATTACATGAAAAACAACGCTCGACGGTGTTCCCGGCACCCGGTAATCACGATCGAAGATTCTTCCCGGCCGCCTCTAAATCTCGGCATTTTCGCCCAGAGCGAAAGCCCGTCGACAAGCAAAATTTCGCCACATATCTTTCCGCCGCGTGAATCGCGCCGGCGGGACGCGGGCCGACACGTCTGCCTTATTTTTCCCGACAACGTTGAATAAATCAAGAAGCCCGAGTGCCGGTGCCGGTGTCGACGAAGAGGGTGTGCGGCCGGTAGCGGCCGATCTGCGCGCGGATCGAACAATTTCAGGCGGGCTCGAAGAAAAATCGCGAGGCGGGAGTCAAAGTCTCGCGCGCGCATAGAGACGCCGCGTGTCGTCGAGGGGGTTAGCGGGACGCCGGCCAAGTTGGACGTGCACGACCACGTCGCATGATCGCTGAATTATCGCCCGTGGATGTACCATAAATATGTATGCGCGAGCAGTATTCCGGATTGTGGAATGCAACGGGAGCGTGCAGAGCAAGCAGTCGTCGCTGCCGTGCGCCGCTGTCTCTACCCCGACGACTGTCTGCCTTTCCTTTCCTCCTCTTGCAACGGCCGCCCGCCTCCTCGTGTCTCCCGAACGGCTTCCTACCCCGTTCGGCACGCGTTTCATTCCGCCGCGCCGCGCCGCGCGCACGCGTGTCTACGTCTAGTTAGTCACTCGCTCACTTTTCTCCGGCCACTACTTGCCGGCTTTTAAGCGGAAACTCGTGGATACCGAGACCGAAGTCGGGGTGGATAGGTACGCGCGCGGCCCGCTCGGTGGTAGCGATGGGGGCCGAGACGCGGAGACGCCGCCACTCCTCGTGTTTTCATCCGCGTTCTACCGTCCTGAATTATGCGCCCGTGTACCGAGCTTTGTCTACGGGGCGAACCGGCTGAAACGAGCCGTGTTCCGCACCCGGTGCTCGGGAATTTTAGGGAGTCGTCGCAGGGAACATCTCGCACACAACCGTTCGCTTTGTGCGGGGATTTAATGAGTCGTAAGATGTAACGGCGATGGCGATCATGTTTATTGTACCGACGATTAGGGGTGACATGATTCACAGACGTGGATCGTTTTGCTTTGTGATTGATGTTGGGAGTCTTTCATGCACTTTAGCTGTAGCTTTTGGTATGCCTTTTAGAATGCACCGTTGGTCAGAAGTGAAAGGAAGAGATTTCTTATTGAACATTCGTGTGAACATATTTATCACGGAGTATATTTCATGTGAAAAGTGATTCTTATTTTTGTCTTTTGTAGGAAGATTGTATAGAGGACAGCAGAAGATTATCAGCTTTAATAATAATATCAGTATTTCCGTTTGTTCTGAATAGATTCAACTACAGTGTTCGTTTCCTGATCGCCATTTCTACTTCTTGTAAACATCTACGCTAGAACAATGTTCACAGGATCACATGCGTATTATCATTCTGTGTAGACTAACTGTGCGATACCATACTACTGTCAATGTTTGCACTAACACCGCAACTGGAAGTAACCTGTAGTCTACAGACGTAGAAGCTAATCCACGATCAGGCTCGTACAACACCAGTTCCCACTTCCATTTTCAATTTCTATTTAGATATACTATTACCATTCCTCGTAGTTGCTGCGGCAAATACGAGACACCCCACATATATCAATTCCTGCCTCTGCGTACAGTTACACTCCCTCCAACCGTGTCTCAGACTTTCTCTTTGCTCACCTCTTTCTTCATATTTCTCTCTGTTGCACTGACGAGTTTCTTTCTCCGCGTGTCCAATCCCCCGCACCTCTGTACTCTCATACGAAGTACTTCTATCCCGGTTGTTTCTATTCCTTTTACATCCCCCTGTCTCTTTTACTTCCACCACTAAGCTCGCGGTGATTAATCTCGCCGGGGGCATTCCCGAAGGATACTTAGCCCTGATCTACGAGCTGGCCATCCAATGTCGGTCGCAGCTTCTCTTCCTGCCTGTGAATTCCTGTCCTGCTGGCTTTTCCTCTTCCGAGGAGATGGAGGAAGGAAATGGTCATCAGAAGACACGGGTCTCCTAGCGAGACGTCGGGCCGCGATCTCGATTAAGTTTCGTCGCCGTGAAACATAATCATGCGAAACTCGGTCCCGCTTAATTCCGATTCGCCGGGCTTTATCGCGATCACCGGCCGCTGACATTCGCCGTTTGCAAACATCGCGCGTTGTTAATTCGAGCAACGCTACGTCGCGTCATTCCCGCGGTTGTTTTCTCTTTCTCTCCCTTTTTCAACCCTTGCCCCGATTTTTTTTGTCCCGGTACAAATGCACTGCCTGGTGTATACAGTTACTTCCATTCAGTTTTATTGATTCATGCCACGTCAGCCATCGAGTTTGTGTAGCCGGCAGCCATTTCAAATATTAGGCTTACGGAGGAAGAAGCCGACGGACTGAATAGCTCGATTGGCGAGCAGCCTTCTAGGCGAACGAAAAATTTCGGCTCGCGTTCGACTTGTTATACGAAAGCAAATTTCGTTGGAAATTTTTTATAAAAAGCGAAGTGTACCTGTGGCGTTTCTTTTTGGAAATTACGTGACGTAAATACTTTTGTATGGCGACCGAACTTTTAAATTTTTGAAACTTTGCTTTTGGATTTTACGTGACTTCGGATGAAATTAGGTTACATTTTTCTGGTAAATGTATTACGGAAATGGAAAAAATTAGAATAGAGTATCCAGAATGTTAGAGATATTGCTTGTTTATATGAGTTAAAAGAGTAGGTAGGGGTATTAATTATCGTTCAAGGTGTGGAGGTTAATATTAGTTGTTAAACGGTTTACGATATTATATTCATCTAAACGAGTATAAGTTTGCAATATATAGTATGTCATTATTTCCAGCATTGCTAATAGATGCATAAAATTTAATGAGCAGAAGGATTCCAAGACCTGTTAGGTGACTATTCAATATCTTGTATACAAGCAATTAAATGATCTGCAATACGTCTGTGTTTTTGTAAAGTCATTAAATATGTACGAGTTACGAGATGAAGGGAACTATGAAAACATATTGGTACAGTTGCGTTGATTTAAACCAGAGAAAGTTAGATTGCACGCGTTCAATATTTATAGAGAAGTAATTGTATCGAACGTTGCAAAAGATGCAATTATGTTTAAGACGTGTGTGAACTAAAGTTATATAAGACAGATAAGAGATACAGAGAGGGGAAATAGTAAGTCATAAAAAGTTAAGAAGAACAGCAACAAACACAGTATTTAAACAGTTAACATATAACTTTTTTAAAAAATAAAACCAGTTATTTGACAAATTCTCTTAATCATAAGATTAAGTTAAAATACGGAGTTCGATTAAGTTGAAATATAGTTTGCTATTTTTACAGGTTGAGCGTAAGCTCGATAATCTAGTAAGTCGTCAAGTTTTATCGTATATTAATGTTATCGTTTCTTAACGATGAATCAACGAAAGCTCAATAAGCGGCTCTTCTGCATAAGCCGGTCTAAATGTTAGAATCAGTCTCTCTTACCAACACTTTCGACCTCTTAAATCCGCAACGCGCGCCGTTCGGATGATATATGCGATACCACCTCCGAGGACGGCACATAAATTTCCGGTGTCATATTCTTTAATAAACTCGGCTGCGCCTCTGGTTTGCAATAATAAAACCGTACTCTTCGCTTGTCTCTATATCCCGAGGCACGCCGCGTTATCGCGCACTGCATTGTGATCATCCGCGACGTCGACGTTATCGTCATTCCGCTGACAATTTATCTGAATAAACTTGTTAAGGCGTGAAATTGAACATTGGTAGAATAACCAGATATCGCAAAATCCTTTGCCATTGATATTCATGAGTATTAGGCGCAATCGAAGCGTAATCAATACGAAAATGAGTAGCCGTGATTAATTTTTATTGTCCCATATTTCAGTAATATTTCTATCCTTTCATTTACGAACAGCGAATTATAGATAAATAAGTGAATAAATTCTTGCCAGTTGAACTTTTAGAGACAGAAGCGATTATTCTCATTTTCAACACATACTACTGAACATCCACTCTATAGTGGCACTCGTAAAGTAACATTAATCCTCACGGACAATTAATTCTACGTTGGCCATTTGGACTCTACTTGTATAATATAACGAAGATAAATGACCATTGCATCTTGAGCATTGATGCTTGCTTGAACATTTAAGCAATTCTACTAAATTGGAATACGATAGTCTCAATGTATTTTCTGCTGCCATTTATTCCTATAACAGTCCCTATAATTGCAGCTATAATATTTTGTTAGTTGCAGTATATGTATTATATAGTATATTACTTAAAGTATATATGCTTCACAACTGTGTGACGCTTGTTTTGTTAACTCAGAAATCTCAGTGCCTTCAGGTTAATTGATAGAAAGTAAGAACAAATCTCTTAAATTTGCTTAGAAGGCAGGCTACAACGGAAAGCAATTATTTCATTGGCCGAAGATCACGAGTTCGGTGGCCATTTCATATCCAGGCTATAAATATACGAATACTCCATCGTCCCGCAGTCACGCAGTTAGATAGGTGGAAACGCTTTCGGACAGCTGGCTCTTTGAACTATCCTCCCATCAGTTTTGCCCGCTTAGAACGGGCCACTCCTCTCGCAACATTTATTGCATCCACTCAGTCCTCTCATTAGATGCTCTCCCGTCTTGTTCTGCGGTTTCTTAGATTTAACCGTTCTTCTCGGTGACTTTGACGCCACAAATCACTTGGTTTTATTTCAAATGCATCTATAATTCCGATAGGCTTAGTTTCTGCGTCAATCACAACTTCCAATGAAGTGAATTATCGGAAGAATAATTTTGCAATCGAGTTTCTTCGACAACAACGCCTCAACGATCTTAAACGAAACGAAAAACATCTCAACCAATAAAACGTGCACGTAGAATATCATTGTCACTGTTAGCAATTAATTTCTAACAGTGTTTCACAGAAAGCATACGTTTAAAGATTCAGATATAAAGAATAAATTCCTTAAATTTTATAACTAGAATACAAATGTTTTAAATATAACCAAGTGAAAATATTATTGAACATTTACTAAACTTCCCATGCTTTCCTAACGGAGCAAAGTCCTTAATAAAAAGTACCTACAAATCACCAATTAGTTCCAATTACCTACCGAATATACAACTAAAAAATGTCAGTTTGCACAAGACTTATATCATAGTAGTATTACAGTAATACTTTATTAATCAACCACATTTCACAATAGCTCCGTAATTACCGGTGTACCATGGGAAGAATCACCGTTCGATCGGGCGCGTACCACAGAATTCCCGATGCAACCGCATCGACGAAATAAAAGAGTAAAACCGTGGCCTGTGGGGATTCGGCAAATGGAACATCCAGCGAAATCCCATAAAAAATCGTTTCCCGGTTTCATGAACAACGGTTTGCCCGTGGCGCGATATCGTCCGGCCGCGGGATTTTGTCAAGTTTCGCTGTCACGTTAACCGTCCGTGACGTACAGCTGGATTGGCGATGATAAACAGCCGATGGACAAATCATCGAGATATACGTTCGCGGCCGGCTAGCCGAAATTCGCTGCGCGATTCTGTGATTTACATGTAGCGACGGTAAGCGATCGGCCTATCCTCTGCTGCCTATCAATTGAGATCGGCGGTCGTAGCCATCTCCATGCTCCCTGAACCCTGGCCGTGATTCGTGTAAACGTTGTAATACTTGTCGTAACAGAAACCCATTTATCGCTGTCCTCTCGTTGCGCGCACGCAAATCACGCTTTGTCACGTTGATGGTCGCGCTGCTTTGTACGCGTCCGTACCCTTTCATCGTCGATACCGTGCGTCGTTGCTGTCGCCGTATCCGGTGCTAGACGAGCTTCCCTCGAAATCCAGTTACCTGATTACGACGATCATCGAACGGTTAAGCGATGGATTCAAGTTTCGGGATGTTATTGTTCGATGATAGTATTCATCGCGAAACAATTTCGTTATTGCCTGTTTGATCATAGCAGATAATTTGATATTTTAAATACGGGTGTGCTGAGTTTAGCTATTCAACGTGTGAACAGTTTGAACTACAGCAAATACTTTTAGTTACTTGAATCATATTGTTTTATTACGTACTATGGAGATGTCATCTTTCACATTTCGAGGTGAAGTATTTGCTTAAATGTATATTTCCTCTGATATATTTGGCTCATGCAATACTAGTATTTAATAACTGATATCAGTCTTAAATTCTAGTAGAATCCTCTTGTTTCAAATTTACAAGTATTGGACTAACTATTACGCCCTAAATGTAAAATTGCGAGGATTAATTTATTAACGAAGCTGGACACGGTGGGAAGAATTGTTTCATAAGTGGAAGCTTACCCCGCAAAAAAGGACTATCAATTTATTAGCAGAATTTACCGAGGGGAAATATTTTTTCATTCCATCTTTAGTGCTATCTCGGAATTAAATTTCGGTTTTCGCGCCGCGACTGTAACCTGGATATGAAACGAACCTCGAAAATCCCCGTGAATCCCGTCAGAATCCCCTCCCAGCATCTGACGGCTGTTGCAGCCGGCACGGTATTAAAATCACGTTAACGTTTACACGGTTTTTGAACGTTCCGCGGCGGGTTTCGGTGCGGGTCGCGTCCCTTTGAAGTCACGAATGATTAACGCGTAGAAATTATTGACGATGATTGATCGCAATTTACAATTTCTGCCGTTATTTTTACGGTGGCGCGGCTCACGGTTCGGTGATCGACCCACCGCAAATCATTAGCCGCTGTTACGCGTGCAATTTGCACGAACGCACTCTATGCGAGCGTATCGCGACAGAAAGCTATTTGCCGCGCCTCTAATGGCGGCCTGCGGCAAATTAATTGTCACGCGGCTGTCGAACGTTCCGTTCCGTTCCCCCCTTGTAAAATCGAGCCGATATACTGTTTTGGATTGTGGTAAAACCTCCCGAAGAATAGCGGGATTGGACATACTGGAATTTATGATGGTGATCTTTGTTCCATAGTTGCATCGGTGAAAATAAAATAGATATCTGTGGAATAATGGCAAACGCTGTCACTAAATTGATATAGATTTCGCTAATTGCCATTTATTCGAGGGAGCAGCGAAATAACAAAAATAGCTTCAATTTCGATGGTTCATTTCAATTGTATTGGACAACAAATCAATTAGTTGGTAATTGAAGTAAAAATATAGGAGGCGAATGAATTGCTAGAACTGTGTCAGTTTAGCCTAATTACTCCCTAAACTAACAGCGTACTGTTTAACTTCTAATACCGATTGAACTGACTCGGTTGCCTAATTGCTTCTAAAACTGATTATCTCCCCGGCGAAAGCTTGATTGCTTTCGGCTTGTCTGACCAACTGGCTAGTGACAATTGATTTCTGAACGCCTCTATAATCAGAGCCGTATGAATTGACTATTTAGACTAACAATTCTCATTATGGATGAGCTATCTCTATATTATATGAGTGTTTACTATATCTCGCGCAATAAATTGTTTTATGTCTACTATTATTTTAGTTATTGTCTATAATCAGTTGTACATTGATGATTACTTGCTACACTATTTTTATTGTATTTTCAGATGAAATTAAATTTAATATAGTTTAAAAAACTGCTTAATCAAGAAGCTGTTGTCTACAACTTTTTTTACGTAATTAATATCCGATTGATTTAAAAAAAGATGTAAAGAGTTCTTATTCTTTTAATGGATAAGCTTAATACATTATTCTTATTGTCTATATGCAAAAATACGTGAGAACCTCAAGTCATTCTGTTTCACGTTAAAAAATATCATAGCATTATAATCAGAGGTATAAAGCATGTAATAATCATAACTTAATTAGTCTCTATTGACACGGTAGGATCTAATCGTCAATCCTTTTTTTATTGCGTTTTTTATTTCGTATTACTATTTAAATTTAATGAATAGTTAAAGTGGTGTCCGCCGTCCAATTAGGTGTCAACCGCTTCCTGGCCACCAACATAACGCGTTATCGCGGATGACAGAAGATAATTATAATTCTCCGTGATATTGAATCCATATTTAGTCTCAGTTCTGATCAAATTTAATATCGCCGCGACGCAGTGGTTGCATCAGTTTGTTTACATTTATTATCGGGGAAATTTGTCGAGTGCTTCGATCACGATATGTTTCGCGAGTGTGGCCCTCGCAAGCTTTTGGATCGCCGATACGATCCACGACTGTCGAATGGGTAGGCGTAAATTAAAATCATCTGATATTGCCGCGGATGTTCGTTATTTGCGTGAGCATGGAACACCTGCAAGCAATAGGTGGACGAAAAATTGACAAATCTATCATAATTAATTTGTACACGTTCATCAACGGTCGTATTGGTGTGTTCAATAATAATCGTTGTATGTACTTAGATATTAACAATTTCTAAGGTATGAACTTGTTCACAGCAGTTAAAGGAAATGCTAATTATTTAACAATTCTTTATTAATCAACGATTAGCAGGTAATGATTCTTTAATAAATCTTCTAACAGCAATAACAGTTCAAATGCTAATCTAACAAATTCTTTTGAACAGTATATTCTAATTATGTTTTCATAAATATTTATTTACATTTTACTATTAAAAACAAGACTGATTTGCTGTTTGAACCTGTTTTCTCCGTGATTTAGATAGCATTAGAACTGTCAGATGTTATTTCGCAATCACCGCGAAGCCTTTGACCGGGTTGTTACACAATCGCAGCCGAGAGCAGAATCGTTTCGAAATGACTCGTTTACCCGTGGGGAAAAGAAAAAGAGAGGAACGACCAAACGGGATACAATGTAATTACCCGTAATGCGCCGGAACTCGGAAACGAAGGCTTGTCGGCCGTCCCATCCCTTCCGGTCGTCGATGTTATTCATTTGCTCGTTCGGAATGCAGTTTTTCTTTCCCGTCCGCGATCGAAGCCTCGAAGCTTTTTCTTCGCTTGATCACGTCTCGATCCCACGGCCGCGAACATTCTCGACTGGCCTTACCTTCCGAGAGTATCGTTCGTGCGCTTTGTACGAGTACAAGCTCTTTATTCTCTCATGTGAACTTTAACAATAATGTCCTTTGAATCTAAAATTACACGAAGATTTGACTAAAATTTTAGTTTTATATTAAATTGGGAACTATAATAAGTATTTTGGAATTTCTCCAGATATTTACAAAACTCACGGAAATGCAAAATCAATGTGAACCATAAATGGTCCAGTGTGCTAGCCACGTTGGCAAAAAATCATATTGCCAAGATTACGCGAGACTGCTCTTTAATTCTTGTACTCGTTCAGATGCATTGAAACGTACGTTTCAGATGTGGCCGATGTTATTTTTGAATTACCTGAGCAACGGAACCAGTTCTGACTAATTTTTGCGGATTCGTTCAGTTTCCTATCCGCAACCGTGGTCGAATTATCTATTTTATATGAATCCTTCTAATTGGCAGATCCAGTTAAGAACCAGGGCTTATAAAAAGAACCATAATTCTAATTACCGGCTATATAAAGAGTCCAATACTTAACTTTAAAGGCCGTTCCGTGCATCCTTCACGGGTCACTTCGATCTAAGGGCTCATCAGTTCTGGCTATATAAAGTCGCTCGCCTGTGCTACCTTTTTACCTTTATTACTTCACGGTTTTAATAGAGGGTTATGTATCAACAGATGGTAGACTCTGTGGCTGATAATTGAATTATTGAAAACTCGAACACCATTGAGTTTCGTTTATACTTGAAATAATGTCTCGGTAAAAACTTTGTCCATTATCTGGTTACACGATTGCCAAGGGGAGCAAGTCAGCGTTAGTCGGACTCTAGTTGAAACTGCAAGACTGGAAAGAATTATCATAAAAAATTAAGAATATTCAAAATGATTTTACAGATATTGTTTCATTTTTCCAACAGATAAATTTCTTCTACGCCATGTCACATAATAAATAACTATAAATAAACAGAAGCAACCAAATGTATCTACATAATTAAATTTCAAACTCTCATTTTTCAATGAACAAAATTCTCTCAAAGATATTTCTTCGTGCACGTTTATATTAATTTCATGTATTTACCGTATGCGTCTCCTTAATTCTTCCACGAATTGCGTGACACGCTGCGAAACAAAAATACTGGGCTGGTATTGTCTATACACTAGAGGAACTCTAAATCAGCGAAAGTTTGGCAATAAAAAATATCGCGAACAACTTGATCGTAATTATCGTCGTTTCGCCTAGCTCCGACCCGAACGTTGCAGGGTTCAACACGCGTCTCGCCGTTCCGTACGGAAGCTTATGTCCGTCGAGCGAGCAGCGTTTACGCAGTTTTTACGTCGATCCATGAATTTTCTTGTCGTTGCAGCTCGCTAAGTTTCCGCCCGGCCTCCGCGGGGCTGGGACGCGCGATCGAAGCCCCGTGTTTGGCCACGCACTGACCAAGGTAACGAAGACTGGTTGAATTTATGGCGCATAAACTCGCCCGTTTCGTGTGCTTTTACGAGGGGCGCGCGCGGCCCCGTGACAGGCCCTGCAGCGGCCTAGCAAAGCTTCGACTATCATGCGAAAACCTCGGCCGGGACTCCGCTCGCAACCGTGTTTCCCGCCCTATTTAATAAACAGTGATTTACATGCGTTTCGCCGCTCCGACAAATTCTGCCCTCCAGCCTGTACCGTGGCCCTCTTAATCCTACTCTGCGGCCAAATTATCCGGCCGGTGTTGATCGATTATTCATATTACATTCAACAAATTTGTGCGAGTTCAGAAAATTTTTGCACGGAAGCTTGTATGGAATTCTTTATTTATTATTACGTCATTAACAAAGCTTCATGTCTTCTTTTCGTTCCCCTATTGCTGTACAATAATCGAATATGAACTTCAATCGAAATAACTTGAAACAACTTAAATCGAATCTACCAATTATTCTATAAACCAGTTGGAATATGAGAAATCATTTAAATTACTATTTTTCAAGATTATTTTTAGCAAAAGTGAATCTTTAAAATAAGCTTGCTTCGTCAGGCGTCAAGTACGGTAACGAAAAGTTTGTGTATCTTGTATAAAAGTTTAGGCCAACGCGACGCATCGCGTGGCACAATTCCCTGAAGTCGGAACAGATCATGATCGGCCGGAAACGGCGGACAAACGCGAAATCTGGGATTGTTCGGTTTTCTCTGAGCCGGGCATCGACTGTATCCGAGAGAAGTCGACGAACGAAATTTTAAACGAGTCGGGATAAATCGCCTTAAGCCGACGCCTGAAACTTCCCCTAACTTCCGGTAGATCGGTTTAAGCGGATTTCGAAGTGGATGTTTTAATAGACTGCGATCCGTGGCGCTTGCGTTTCAGCCCGCGAACAAATTCTCTATCTGGTGTTCCGGAATCGCTTGTACCCGGGAATTTATTGTCCAAACGAACGTCGTAAATTTCCCTGGGACGCTTTCTATGGACGTTTACTGTTTCGTTCGTCGTTGCCTTTGATGTTACGCCCGAAGTATTGCGGGTTGATCCTCGAAAGAAAAACGGAATAACGGACGAACCGACGCAGAGGACGCGCGTCCACATTTTATTAGGAATCACGAGCCGTTTGAAATTCGCTACGCTAGACGCGTTCGCTACGATTAACACATTTTTAATCTACCCCGTACACTATTTCCCGTTTACAGCGCGCTGGCAGCTGCACAGACGCAGGGAAGTGGAAAATACCACGGCGATGAATATTTCAATTAAACTGCTCTTTGTATTCGGGCGGACTTTGCCGTGTATCGCTCATCGTTGTATGTTTTTTACAGCAGATTCGTGTTTTAGTGTCGTCCAATTTGTTTGAAATTTATGTGTTCATTTTTGTTTGCTGTAATGTAACGATTGGTTGTAAAGTGTTCAACTTACGTCTCTTATAAAGAGTTTAGTGAGAAATTATCTTTCATTCGATTACGAATTTTAATTCTTACTTCGTAGTGTGGTTCTTTCAAATTGGTTTCATTTTTATTCAAATATAATAGCGAGATTCAACAAAAATAAAACAGGGAACGTTTAATTTTATTCATCCCTAACTATGCGCCCATCATTAAATGCGGTTTCGCTTTCCCGTAATCGGGATCATCAGTGCAAACTCAAGGTCGATCTAGAGCTGACGGATTTTTTGACGTGAAAACGGTGTCCCGCGCGCTTGTCGGTCCTCGGCGTAAAGCGAACTCGCATATTTAGCCGCCGTTTGATGCGATTAAGTCATCCGTGGGGCCACCATTCGACCGCACGAAGCGGCGATCATTTGATTACGCGTCCCTCGGTTTTTTATAATGTTGCAAGGAGTCCATCGTTTAGGTCGCTTCGTGCCCAATCGTTCCAAGATAAGCAGGGCCGTTCGTTAACGCCGTTTTTGCACAATTAACGCTTCGCTGGGATGCTTGATACGATCCGTTCGACGAATAGGGATTCCCTCATCCTCTTCAGACTCTGTACTACGTTTCTGAAATGAAAGTACCACGATGGATTCGTATATTTAGCAATGAAATTTGTTTCATCACTGCAACTGCACCGATGAAAATATGGAAACTGGAAAGATAGAAAATCGATATGGCTACCTAGACGTGATCAGTATGGTTTGTATAAACCATATGTAATTAATAAATAATAATATTTTGTAACAGTTGATAATAGAAAAGAATATAGTTCAATTTCCATATGTCAAATACCTTTTTTAATTAAATATCATTTTGCTTATTTTACAGTCGAACATATTCAGATGTAGCATAATAACTTGTTTTTATAGATTAATTAAAATTGTAGGTGGTCAACTGTAACGAGAAATAACTTCTTTAGAAAATCCGTTGTTACATATTATCGCGATGACTGAAACATCATAGCCGTAGCTGCAATGGAAAACTGATGCATTACGTACTGTAGGGCTACTAAAATAAAAACTAAGTCCGTAGTCAGGTTAAATATATTTATTACGCGATGTGGCTCTAACTAGGAACGGCAACTAACTGCTTTTCCTCAACGCTTTTCTAAGAAGGAAAACTCTTCAGACGAGGGCATACGTGACCCAGGTATGATGGAATATTCGCAATAAATAATCGTCACGTCTTGATATGATTTTTCAGTTAAGGTGATTCACGCGCGGTCCTGATATGTATTATAGATTTGAGTATGAAAAAGCACCGAAAGGAAAATCCTCGGTGAGTTTTGTGGTAGGTATTCACCAAAGTTCGTTGCGTGTTCACACGTACGTGTGGGCACAGTTACACGACCTCGGAACGACTTACGTTCCGCGGTGTTATTCTAAGCGACGTGTGCTGCCCCGGGAAAGGTGCATTAGTCATTTTCCGTGCTGACAGCTGCTTTAAAGCGGTTTCCTCAGAAGCCGTTATTCAGCTTGCTACTGTTTCCGCACCGCACCGCTTTTTCGCGCCCCTTGACTTGCGGTTCTTCGCGTTGTTGCAGGAGGATTACGAGATTATTTTAAAAGGAACCACTGTTGATTTACAGCCCTTCGCCGTTCAATTTTCGGAAAATTAAGCGATGCGTGAAACTGTTTGTAATTGTTCCAATAACAAGTTTCGAGCTTATTCGACAGCGGATCAGAGATTAAAGGCAAATTTCTGTTTAATTCGCATTCAAAGCCAAAATTCGAGTTAATATTTTTAAATGACGTGACGTTTTTCAAGACGTGACGCAATACATTTTAAGGTAAGCAATGCAACAAGTAATTAATCTAACAATATATAGAGTTTCAAAGAAAACGAAGTTACTTTTATAATTCAGCGTTATTAATTTATTCTTTATGTCATTTGGAAGTAAATGCATTTATTAAATGAAGAGTTGTCCGTTGAAATCTTTGAATATCTTTTTCCAATACCTTTCATTACTCTTCGTTGATATTAACATCTCGGTGGACGGATTTGCATGCTTCGAACATGATAAATTACAAAAACGTCGTCCCTCGTCAAACTCTGACGCGCAGCTGTGTAAGGGTTTCTACTGTGCATGGTATTTACAGTTTTCTTAATATGACGAGGGGTCGCGGTTACGAGCGGCTTTTAAACCCATCGTGAACCCGTGGTGAACGCGGCAAAGGAAGGTGCAAAAGGGAGGGAAGCCGTTTTGAACAGTGGTAGGTTAATATAAATCTAAGATTAAAAGTGGTCGAAAATATCGTGGGGAACTGACGAGTAATATCTTGAAAGCATCGAAGAGCTGAGCCAGGGGAGAATACGCTAGAGGAAAGTCTGCACGCTCGGCGGATAGCGGTTTTCTCTTCCTGGCAGTGATTATACATAAATTAAACATCATAATGCCCAACGATGTACTAAAAACCTTCATTCTGACCTGGCAAGTTCGCGTTTAGTCTCACCGCTGACTGATATTGTGTTTTAATTACAAGCTCGTCTGCATGCCCGGGAATAAAGCAAAGTGCAGCACAAAGCAGCCTTTCTCGTTATAGAATTTCAGACCATTCCCGGGCTAACGCATCCGTTGCGTTTCGTCGATTAATTTTTGAGTTAAAAGGGCCAATTGCGTTTCATAGAAAATTACCATCGCTTCAGAATCATAGCTACTTGCTTCTACAATATTAAATTACGGCAACAGAAACTATTACCTCTGTTCCGTTAAGAAAAAGAAAAGATTGCTGTTGATTTCGAGCTTCAACAAACTTCGGTGCTTATGCTTCGAGAAACCAAGAATACGATCTTCAAGACATTCTCCTTCTGATCAGAATATTTGCCTCTTTATCACAAACATTCTCCTGTTCAAAATATTCGTGTCGTCGAACACATTGGACATATTTTATGTCGCAGCCTTAGGTGACTCAGCCTGCATACCGTGGCAAACAATATCACAGATAGGAGTGCGGACAATGCGCACACATTGCCCACAGCCGTGCGCGATGCCAGCCCGGCGTAATTCCGCATTAATCAACGCGGAGCGCAACTCCTCGCGTTCGACGTGCCCTCCCCCCTGTCGGTTTCTTGTGGCCGCGTCGAACCGAATCCTCTGGCCCGATCAATCTTGCAGCGGCAGCGGTCGACGTAAAAACCGCGGCCGTAAAAGCAAACCGGTCCCTCTCTTTACGGACACGTTGAATCCGATTCGCGATCACCCCGCGAATGCGTTAAACGCGTCGCTTTTTCCCCCGGCCATAAATTACGTTCCGCTAAGCGACACACCAAAGATACCCCCGAAAACGAATGAGTGGGTGGTGTGGCGGTGGCGGTGGATGCAGTTCGGGGTGTAGGTGGCACGGATGGTAACGGAACGTATCTCTTGGTGGGTGCAAAAACAATTTTTCCCGTTCACGAGTCGCGATCTCCCAAGTCCAATTCTCTGGGTGCCGCGCGCCCGTCCGCCCAGCCAGCCGTTGCCCTAGCGCGGCGACCATGGTGGACCCAGCAACCCTTAAATCATTCGGTGCTCGACGTGCGCGAAAATATCCGGAGAATTCGGAAGTAAGCGGCTATAGACCCGGCAGCTCCTTTTTGCACTACGTGTCCGCCCGTTGTCGGCCGTTGCGAGGACGACTACCGGGGTTGGGACGATAGGGGGATGGGAGGTTGGGGGTCGGTGGGAGGAATGAAGAAACGAGGGAGTGCATCGGCGTTGGATGGAGATCTGGTGCACGCCTACGAGGAACGTGTCCCAAATAATCTCGAATTCGAACGGACAAGTGGGCGGACCTGGCCCAAGTCCAGTGGTACTTTCGGCACTGTGTAGAGCGTGCCGTAGGATGAAAAGCTTTCAGCCCCCGTTTTCGAAGGCAGGAATCGTTCCCCAAATCCCTCCTTCGTCAGTTCTCTTCGCCTTTTTCATCGTATCGCGGGAAAACGTGGCGGATAGAGGGGAAGGAAAAGAGAGAGAGAGAGAGAGAGAGAGATGCGAACGGGAATGGGTGGAGTGGATGAAGAGTGTTCAGTCTCGATTTTCAGCTAGAGGAATCGTCCTTCAGAAACCTTTCCGTGTCCCTGTTTACTATTCGCCTGTTTTCTTCTAGCCTGTCTTCTTCGATTAAAGGAGAGCAACGAAGGATGAAAACTAGGCTATATTTGAATTTCTTTATGTTCCAATTGTGTACGCATAAAAAGAATTCGTACCTTTTTCTTGCGGAAGGTCTATAGTCGACGCAAAAAAGACATCTAAATGGAAACATTTTCTTTTTTCCCAGAAGACAATAAATTGTTAAAAAAATGAAGATGAAGGAAAAGCAGCTTAAAAAATCAAGAATCCACCAAACAATTAAATACACCGTGGAATCCGAATATTTTCATTACTCAAAATCAGTGCATTCCACATTTTCACTGCGATATTCGACACTTTCTCCACCCTCTTTTTCTCTTCATCCCTTACCAGTTCCTTTCTAGGACGAGGATCCTTTTCTCTTGCCCGGGTTTCCCCGGTCGATATATCAGAGCCACGACGTGATTCACTTTACTCGTTTTTTGCGGTCTCTCGGGGAGCGGCACGCGGGCACACCGGGCCCGCGATTCGCTCACTGTAAATATTCCGCGCGTCGTTTATGGCCCGCGTCCGTTCCACGGCTCACAAACCGACGCTGAGTCGCGTTTAATTTATCCCGGTGGACCCAGAATGCCGTATTTTGTCACCTTTGAGCGTCACGCTAATAAGCTTACCGCGGGTACGAATAATAACGAATTTCGAAGAGGCTCGCGGACTCGTATCGCCCTGCCGGAATTAGACGCGGCCCGGCTATTCTCGTCGCGGGGCGTTCACTGTGTCGTCCCATAAACATCTTGGTTGTCGTTTATGGACGCGTCCCGCGGCTTGAACGCGCTGCCCGGTGGCCCACCGGTATTTTACACGGTGTCGCGGAATAAAGCGGGTTCGTTTGTCACGGGCGATGCCGACGCGGGATGATGAATTATGCATGTGCATACGTTAGCGTTCCGCGAACGAGGAAATTTTATCGGTCGATAAACCGATCGACTTCGGTTTTGGACGTCGCGCCCTTTCACAGCCCTCGTTTATCGTCGCAGAGGAGCAAACGCGCGTCGAACGCCTTGACCGTTGATTCCGTGACTTATTTTCAACGGAACGGAGGATTCGTTTTGTTTCCATGGAAATATGAATACGTCTATGATGGCGGAATGTTAGGGAAAAGGTATGAGGATTTTTTTTAATTAATATATCCGGAATGTGATGAATTGAAGGTATTGCGAGTAACTACACCTAGGTTGCTATTACTAAAGAAATATCCGAGTTACAATGAAATACGTAACTGAAGTAACAGACACATTTTGTACCAAGTTCTCCGACTATGTATAAGACACGGTACGTGTGAAACCACTGAGTCAAATCCGCAAAACGGTGCTGCGGAGATTAGTGTCGCAATAAATATTCGCGCGGTAACTAGCGTAGGACAAAGGAGAGTTACTCAGTATTCTCAGCTTCTGTTGAACTTCTGGCCGCTTTAATAAATGTCTCATGAATTTTTAAACCATCGTGACTTCGATACTTCTTACTTTTATAGATAGCACAACAATGAATCGCTGTAGAATACTTTCCAGCGTTTCATTACTTTTCATCCGAATAAAATGAATATTACCAAGCAAAACAATTGCGTGACACAGGAGAGTCATCGTCGTTTCATTTATTTTCGTTGCTAACGCTGTCTTCTTCTTAATAGAAACGGACGAGGCCGGGTAACATCGTCTGTAAATGGGCTTCGGAACGAGGTAAAGAGCGAACGAGACTGTTCCGTCCTCGTGGAATTAAATGCCAACTATCTTGCACTTAATTAAGAAAAATGCGCAGAAGTAGGCAGAAGTGCAAACTCCTCGAGCCAATTGGGACGCTGCATGAAGTTGCGGAGGCTCGTGTTTTTCCAGTCGGAGGAATTATCAATTTAGGCATTAGGACCACTTTCCAGTCGTTTCCACGGCGCGGAGAGCCCTAGTTTGCCTTGGCGCTTGGACTCGGGAGGTTCAATTATTCATCCCGGACTATACCCGTTTCTTCTTTCGTTTACTCTTTTTGGCGGACGCGGGGGAAACCGCGGATACCTTCTTCTTCTCCCTCTCGCTTCCGCAGTCCATTCCGCTCTCTTTTTCGTTTCCCGTCGTGTTGAAGTTACCCGAGCCTGGCTGTGCAGATTTCGTAAGTTCTTCCTCTCTCCTCGTCCCTGCCAGGTCATGCCGAACTCATGGCATTTTCCGAGCTCCTCAAGGAGATAAACAAATCGTTCGTCCTGTTCCTTCAATGAAAAATCCTTTTCGCCGGTTTCCCGATAGCACTTCATCGGACAAGCGGCGCCCGCTATGAATTCATTTGTGTCTCCTCGAACTGTCGTCCACCGTGGAAACATAATGCCCCAGCAAATTGAATTCCTCAGGAGCTGTCTCGTGGGATTTTTCCCTGTTGATGATTCTTCTAGGACCACAGAACACGATAATTTCATTTAATTCTTGCCTGACGTTCCTTGAGCCCGTTATATCACTAAAAATTACGTTTCTCAAGGATAATATTGGAATCCTACGACTGGACAGATTTCAGAATCCGCGTTTAAAATTTCGGAAATTAAGAAATATTATTCTTTAGTAATTTATACTGAATTCTAACTCATTTCGTACGTACATTTCTTCAGAAACTTGCCAAAATGTCGAATTAACGAGTTTCGTAATTGGTCGTAACAAACGGCCTTATTCTCGCATATGGAATTACGGTTTAATTCCGTCCCGTCGTTCAGCGTCATCCGCAGAAACACGTTAAACGTTCTTAAATTTACCCGTGTTACGCAAAGTTGGTTTTTCGTCGGCGTGAATTCGCGGACGGATTTACAAGGGATCCAGACTTCTTCTTCGTCACCTGCTCACCCACCGGATAAGCTCACTTCCCGGAATGACGAAGCGGATATGAACTCGGAGCGGAATGGCGCGGTACACGTGAAAGCCGCGTCGGAAATCGCTGTAAGTTTATCGTCGACTGACTCAGCGCCGTTCTAACGCACGCGTGCACGCTGCGTTTAGTCGGAATTAAGCAAAAGCGAGAAGAACGGGAAATCGCTGCGTCAGCCTGGCAGGCGATGGCTTCATGCGGCCGCCGAGCCACCTGTACTTCTGCTACTGAATAATACACGAGACGTAAGAAAGGGAATATCGACGACGAATAGCAAATGAATCCGCAATTAGAAACGAGAGAGACGTGAATATTACTATTCGATTGGACCAGCGGTTCTTGTGCATTTAATCTTGTTCGAATGGTACCGATTGATCAATATTTAGTGTCGTTTTAATGGGATTGTTGATTGATAACTAGTTGAACGAAACGGTTGACTTTCGTTAGGATACTTATCTGGTTTATTTCAACTTGTTCAACGCTTTACATCGTTTTTCTTAATAGCTATAATTTCTTTAATACGTAATCTTTTAATATTATTATCAATATCGCATTGGCTGTAGGCATTATATTGCCGAAATTTTTATTTTATTACATTTACCGGATTAAGCAATTTCATAAATACATAAACATTCGAAGCCCAACACAATCGCGATTTTCTAGCAACGAACCGCCGATCGTTCTCTCCAGCTACCCTCTTCTTCAGGATTCTCTGTCGCAGATGTTCACCGAACAAAGTGTTCGTGTCGTAGCGGCAATCTGCATATTGAGGAGACCGCGGAACGATAACAGGCGCGACCTCCGACGTCGAGGGTAACGTGTCCGTAACCCTCGCACGGATCCTATGATCGCGCTTCTTCTTTGATGCACCCCGCTCGGTTCGAAGATCAGGCGCGAAAGGGTGGGCCAATAGAAACGTTCCTTTACCTAGCGCCCGCATTGCAGGTCAGAGGACGATTTACGAATCGTCGTTGATGCGGGATCACCGTTCCCTCCTTTCTCCTCTGTCTCCCTTGGCTCCCCTCTCTATCTGGCCGCCGTAGCAGCCCCTCTATCGATCTGCAGCAAGGGAGGATTTAGGGACGCTTCGTTAAACCGCGCTGCAAAGGAGGAAAAAAAATAAAAGTTCGGCCACCGATTGGGCCAACGGTCCTGGAACCTAACCCCCTCGAAGAGAGCAGGGTGGAGGAATATCTGTCTCCCCACCAGGCCAAGAGCCTCGGCTCCTTCGCTCAAGGATGAATCTAACCCCCCTAGCTGGATCCTCCTTGACGATGGCTTTTGGATAGCCGCCCAATTGCCGCCACATATTCCTATCGGCGTTCAGCCTTCTCTGTCGCTACTCATTCCATTATCCTTTCCCGCTAACCTTCTTCCCACCCACGTCCTTCGGATCGCCGTTATCCGGCGGCGCTTTGCTCCCTGCGGATTTATACGCAGCAGCCGCGGATCCCGAAAAAACGCAAACACCTTCGGTGGCATTACCTTTATTAAATCGGTCGTTCTCTCGCTCGCTCGTAGCCACCATCGCAGCCGACACCGGCGCTCCTTCGACCGCGAAATCTTTCCCGCGGAATTTTATGGTTCAAATGGAGGTGTGGTTGGAGCCGATCCAGCGGCTCTATAGTTCAACCCGGATGCGGAACCGCGTCTACGGCGCGGTACGATTCGTCTCGGGATTCGAAGCAGGCTTCGTGGATACGGGGATGCGATACGGTTAAAGCCTCTGGGATGTATTGGGCACTTATTAGGGTCGTATTCGGGCGCTTTAGGGGAATTGGGTAAGTGATGTACGCCGAGTTTGATGAGGTCTTGATATAATGCTGTGCTTGAAGAAATGTTTAAAGTAATGATATTCTTTTATATTTACAACCGATTAGTTTAAACGAATGAAATCCTTCATCAGATATTTTGGAAATTATTAATTATAATAAACAATTTTTAATTGATTCAGTATGAATAATGGTTGATAACAAGAATACATATAAAATGTTCGTTTAAAGATTGTTCTCTACTAAAATTCAATCAGAATCGGGAAATTTCATTTTGATTTGTAAGCCCGGAGTTTAAACAAGATTATTTACGTAGATGACAGACTACTTCCGAAATTCCTTTCTGTGAAATGGTATCCATTATCATAGGATTTGCATTGCGTCACATTTTCACTTAAGTATCCACCTAATACTTTTAATCTCAAATTAATCTCCGCCCCTCGCCGCTATTCTTAACTGTCAATAAATTATGAATTCGCGTCAAGCTCTTAGCAAGTGCAGCGCCGGCGACAAAGAACAAAAAGCAGCTTCGAGCGGCTCTGTGTCGGCGCACCTGGGCTTGCCAATAAATCTCATTAAGCGTTCTCTCCTAATTAGAAAATAACGGCTTAATTAAGACGGACGATTCTGGGCGGTACGCAACCAAGGCGACCGGTACTGGCCACGGGAATGTGAAAGATGATTCTCTTCGGTGATCTAAATTTTCTATTCGACGTGTCGCGCCATAAATAGATGGTGTCGGGCGGAATTTTGCGCGGATAGCGAATCAAAAATAATTATAGGTAACGGATCAAACTTTATTCAAAGAAAATTACCTTGAAAATAAAGATAGATTACTCTTTTATTTTTATTCTTTTTGAGAAATGATTTAATAAACTTGGTAGTCAAATTAAACAAGTATTCATTTGTACAGTATTCATTCATGTTCTAAATATTTATATCGGTAGTTATACGTACACACCGTTCGTTGTTTTTATGAAGTATTACAAGCATTATTCATTCCAAATTGTTTATAGTGTTATTCAAATAAATTATTCGAATAATTAAAGATTGTTATCCATATGAAGTATTCGACTAACGTGAATTTATTTGATGATCTTAGATAAATATTGATTAATAAACAGCTCGAATAACGGGCAGCCGTGTAAATAAGTAATATTACACATCGGTGAACCGCGTTGTCACAGGACCTGTCGGAATTTTAATTCGGCCGATGGTCATTTCCATCACGGTTATGTCGCAGCACGCTCGCGGATATTAATTTCTTCGTCGTTATCCCAGCGAAACACGATCTCGTAATGTAATCAGTTCGTAACGTGTTTCTCGCCTTCTCCCCCTGTTCGTGCCGGCCTGCCAGACTCGACCGCAAACCAGTCACTCACCCCCGACCTCGATGTATTAATTATGTATTAAGCCTTTTCTCGACCCTGGAATTATGTGTGACCCGCATAACCTGTAGCGAGCCGAATCTCGTGAGTTCTCGCTGCGGAACTTGCTCGTACCATTGATGTATTGCGATATAATTTTTCTTCTAATGTGAACGGTGAGCCAAAGACGGAGGGAAAATTATTTCCGCTCCCATTCAACAACATATCTTGTATTTGCGTTGAATTAACATAAAACAAGCTTTGAGCTCAAAGAGAGCGATACGTAAAATTATACGTCGTAAAGCGGTTTTCTCGAACTGAACGCGAAACGTAATCGCAAGTGTCAATTTTATGTATTCGCAGAAATTTTTATAGTGTTTTTGGAAATATTAGTAGTGTCATGCTCTCGATTTCCAATCGAACTATTTCAAAGATTTGAGATTCCACAGAATGGAATGTACGAAAAGTTACAAGAGTGCAACGAATAAGACCGTTCGAATAAAACTCCCCTTTAGCCAGCCTTCACAGACATCAATACTCTGCCACCAAAATTCAAGGGGATACAGCGACTCTCGCTTCCCACATCATTTCGCAACTGCCAAAACAGAATAAGAGATAAAACAAACTGAAAGAGTGGCTACTAAAGAGATGGCGGCGAAGGACGGGAAGAAATCAAACAAGACCTCCAAAAGACAGAGAGCACAATGGAGAGATCAAACGGGGCTGAATGAGAACGTGGGTTAAAGCGAGAAAGACAGACAGAGAGAGAAAGAGAAAGAGGCGTGCGGTGAGGACAAAAGCTGAAAGAATGGGACAAGAGGCATAGAGATAATAGGAAACGGAGACAGAACGTGGAAGGAGCGTTTCACAGAGGTGTACGGTTACCGGCCTTAAACTAGCAGTTAATTAGAACCGGCCGGTTCCGCGGAATTGGATTTTACGTTCGGTTATTTTATATTCCCGGCCGCGGCGTGACGTGCACGCCGCGCCGCGCCGCGCCGCACATGCCCGGCCGAGCGTGCGATCGCGCTGAAACGCATGTGAATTCGCCACATGATTACCATTGATACCGGGATAATAAGCTTAGTTAAAACTGCCGGCTGCGTTAGCCCTGCTGGTGATAAAAGCCCGCGCGCACGAACACGGCGAAACACCGCCCCCGTTACTATTTCACCTTCATCCCCCTTTATCGACTTTCCATCCCGTGTCCCGCGTTCCTTCCTATTGCAGGCCCCGACGATTTTCCGCGCCGCATTCTTTTTCTTTTTGCTCCTCGGCCATCTCCAGCGACGCACTACGTTCTACCGTGCAGCGACACGACTGATCCGTGTGTCTCGGACGCCATCCCTCCTCGGCTACGTACACCGAATTAGCCGGTGGCATTTTCGAGGCTCGTTACCGGCACTCGACCCGACTGACTTTCCCTTGTTTTTCCGTTTTGCGTACGATTCTCAGTGCAATTTCGTTCTGTGCCACGCTTTCGCTGCAACTTTGTACGTCACGGTCTCGCCCGAAGATCCTATTACGCATTTCGTTTGAGTGGTAGAATAATCGTAGCTGACAGTCGTATTGGTTTCTGTTTTGTGATCGGGTTCGGAGAACTGCGAAACTATTCGTGATGTTGCATGGTTCTCAACTCTGTACCAGACCTCTTCACATCGTTTCCTTTAGAATAATTTTCCTTGTTCCTTTATAAGGGTTTTATCATGAAAAGTGTAGCGAAATCATTTCAAACGGGGCAATGCGAACGGAAAGAAATGAAATATTTCTATTTGTTGAAACAGAAGACAGACAATACATGCAACAAAAAAAGGGTACTCTAATCGTGCTAGTAAGGACCGGAAATGTTTTTCAATATTCACGAGTATTATAAATGAGCCGAAACTTCTGAATCGTCGTCTGAAAGATGTTTCTTATTTTAGCTCATCTGATGCGATATCTTCAGGAAGATAATTAATTGCTCATCTGGCCTTTCCGATCCCGCGATCGCCTCCTCGAGTGGTGAATTTAGACGGAATATTCTCTTTTCAACGGCGGTCAATTACATCCAGTGACTACTATTCCGGTTGGTTCATACAACCGCGCCGGATGGTTATGCGTCGTTACGCGTTCCATCGTGATTTCCCGTTTCGTTTTCCACCGCGGGCTTCGCCGCCGCTCCGTGTCACGAGGAACGTAACTGCTGTTTACATACGGCGAAATACCTCCGACCTGCTCGCGTAATACCCACGTCTTTGTGCGGTCGGATTCAACGGCGTTGGAATTAGTTCCGCCGCGAGCCGGTACAATCGTGGATCGTGCGGAGTTTCTGTTTATTCTATGTATATTAATTACCTTCGGAGACGAGTGTACAATGGCTGCAGCGAAGAGTTTAAGCTTCCCCGTTGGTGGCGAGTGGGTTTCCTTGTTTCGAGAGCAACGAGTGAATACACTTTTACTAAGAAACACCAACATACCGAGAACATTTCCTGTTCAAATTTTGCATTTTTCACTTGTTCATGAAACCCATTGGATCTAATTAACTCGGTACTGGTTGACACAGGTGACCAGTTCATTAATAGGCTCACGATGTTTGTGCAAAGAATATAATTCTACGACGAACAGATATGTCACCGGTAAGAAGCATTGCGAGCAAAGTTTCAACTACTTTCCGAAGAGAAAACTTAGCTTAGAAAATATCTTCTATTTCCCGTGCTTTATCGCACACGAAATTTCAGCGTTGAACGTTTAAATTTCCATATTGTTTCCTCAAACGTGGAAATGTCTACACAGCGTAAATGATCAACAACGTTCGATCCCTTTGAAGTGATTAGGCAAGCAGGAAAGCCGGCAGAACAGGTTAAAAACGGAGACAACAGCCTTCATTGGTCAATCGTATTTGAACAGGCCGCGTCGTACGGTTCCCGGGCGGCGTGAGTTCATTAACGACCGGCAAACAAAGTTAACAGCCGGAGATCCAGCATTCGCGTCCCAGTTTGCTTTTCATTGCCACTCTGTTCCCGAGAAATGTCAGTGGGGCTTACACGTGGAAGCCGCGGGCTCGATTAATTTCGCGAGCGGAGCGCGAAAAACAGCCGTGGAAACGTCCGCAGGCGCACGATCGCGGTATCGCGGGCCCTCGGGCCATTCGTTTTCGAACGAATTTATAGTTCCGTACGGTGGCGGGCGACAATGGTGTCGAGCCGGCTAACGAACGTACCGTGGCTTAATTTAAAACCACCGGCGTGCAGGTCTCTTCCGTTCGATTACGGGCCGGACAAGTCTTTCCTGGAGAACGGGTACACGCTCTGTCTATCTTTCTTTCCCTTTCGTTTTGCTCTTACACGTCGCACCACCCCCTCACCCTCTCGGAGACTAGACCAGACCACCACCCCTGTTCCCCCTTGCGGCTCACCCCCGTTATCTGACGTTTATTTACTGGACTCGTGTTCTCGAGGTGACCGCGCGACCGTGTACATAAATCCAGCTGGCCCGTCGCTCCCGTTCCCTGACCACCCCCCTCAGCCCCTACGTCTTCCTAGTCCTGTCTCTGTTCTCCTTTTAGCGTTACCGAGTTCCGTTCGGCGTCTTTGCTAACGGGACTAGAAAAAAGCGTTACCGCCGTAATTTTTCTGAATTCATGCTTCTCCCTGGAGTATTTAAAGGACTGTATGATTCTAGAGTAGTTTGTATCCAATATATCTATTCTCTTTTGTGTGTAAGACGTTTATTATTCAAATTGTTTGGGTATCACAGAATTCTGGTAACATTCGTTTTTGCGGTGTTTGTTCATAGTATCAGTGATAATGTAACGACGATACATGTAATAAAATGCACGCGATTTTTAGAGGAATTCTTATGTTTTCGTTTATATTTTTTTTCAAAGAACTTTCATGTGAATCAGAATTGAGATTGAACGTTCACATTGTAGTAGGAAGCAAACAAAAATCACCACCGACAAATTATATGTCGTCGCGTGGATTCTTTCAGCGTCACGGATGATTTTTCTGCGTTCCGCGTCGAATTGAAGCGTGTTTCGAGAGGCGGAGACCCGTCGCACGTGAGAGGCAAAGTTGAAATCCATCGTGTCTTATGAGGTTGAGATTGATGCGTTCCGTGACTCTTTCGGGGTATTGAAAGGGGTGAAGAGAGTAGGTCGAGTCGGTTGAGAATCGATCGGGGGATTACGTGCACGACGGAAACATATGGTTCTTGAAACTTTAAGCACGTCCCGTGAAAAAATATTGCGAATGTGACTTTTGTCCTCCTTTCTTCACGGTGACACACTCCACGGAGGAATTTACCGTTTTATGATTCCCATTCCTTCTCCCCTGTCGCATTATTGCCGAGCTCGTTCGGAACTGGAATCACAAGTCTCCCGAGTGCAACGAACTATCGCCGCACGCCCCGTACCGTTTTTCGCATTAATTGTCTTCCGCGGGTCGTCCTTACACCGCCAGCTTCAAGGATTATAGCGGTCTTTCCGGCGGTTGCAATTAATGTCACCGGTACGACGATTCCCGCGGAAGCTACCAGCAAAAACACAGGGAAAATGCATTTTGCATCTGACAATCGCGTAGACGCAATACTTACCTGTTAGCATCCGTCCCCGTTCCTCTTTAATCATGCTACGCGACCGACGACGCCGGACGAGTTATTTTCACAATGGCCATTACGAACTGGAAAGCTTTTACATTGTTCCATTTTCTCGTTCCACGAAACATCTGTTTGAAAGGATATTAACTCCAAACGATTTCCTCTCTCCCTTTTTTTTATCATGTACACTGAGCAGACAAAATAACGCGCCACAAACTCGTTCTTCCTTGAAACGATGTTTACAGTATTCAACCAGTCCATTTGTGGAATACTGTCAGACGCTCATTGGGTACCTCCACGATGAACCCTCGAAAACAGCAATAACATTAAACAAATTTCCTTCTTCAATTTTATTTGTTTTCACTTGCAGATCAACCCTCCGGCAACCGTGCCACCTGTGTTTAGACAGGAGTTAGTCAAACGCACGTGTGCTCAACAAATATTCGATATCGTTCTCCCCGAAAGCTATGTGTCGAATGAGAAAATTTAATTCCACTGTGTGCTTTCATATTTTATAACTATCGTGATACTTTAACACTAGGCCTACGAATATATATCGCATAGCATATTTTATTCCTAGAAAAATTGGAAATTTAAAAGTAAACGGTTAGGATATATATTCGTGTAATTGCATCAATCGAAATCTGAAACGTTTACCGAATAACGTTGATAAACTTCACTATGTGTCAAATCCACGCATTCCATAAACCGTATTATTAAAACGTATTGTCAAAACATGAGATATTTTATTTTCCGTCAAAAACCTGCCGCGAAAAAGAAGCAGGGGACAAAGTTGTAACCTCAACGCGCGTGTCTTTTTTTATTTTGGTTTTCCTTGTGTATGCCTCAGTTCCTGAGGCAGCATAAGGCTTCTAACCTGAATTTAATTTGAACTAATTAGTTTTAGTTGGCTGATTGTTTGAATATGTAGTGTTTCCAATGAGTGTTACACGAAAATTTTCAACAAACCTGTTCATTGCTGACGCGGGCGTACTACATGCGGCCGAACGTATAGTTGAATGCACGTCAAGCGGCCGCCCACCCCGTTCCCCCCATAGTGTCGGACATTAGCATTCGACGGACACGCATTGCCGTGCGTATTTGCAGATATAACGTAAATAAACCCCGCGTGCATGTTCCCGGCCGCGTAATATTCGTCAGCCTGGCAAGGGTATTGTCCCTCCGGCGAGCGAACGCTCACCTTCCAGCTAGTCACCGCCATTTCCGCCGTTTCCTATTTTATTTGCGATTGTTTCCACCCGGTCGTTCCGCTTTCTTTCGCGCCGAGCTGCTCGTCCCCCTTATCGCAGTTTATCTCGGCCATTCCAGCCCTTGAATTCGCGGACGCTGCGGCGCGTCAGTTCTACGTTGCGTGCGCCGTACCCACTTCCCCGTTGTTTACGATTTCAATTTTCGTTCCCCGCGAAGCCACGCTTCTCTCGGATATTCACCATTCTTCGAGTGTCTTGAGTTATGGGCTCGGACGGTGGAACGTGTACTACTCCTTTCTTCTTCGGGGTTAAATTATTCAATGGATGTGAGCGGTGCATTTTTGTCCGCCGGCTCGGATGGGAACGTTTGTAAGACATGGCATGGGAGATGCATCTTTCTTGAGATGTGCTCGAACGATTGATTTATCATTAGTTCACGGAGCGAAATTTTGTTGAGGATAGCTAACGTTTCACAGTTCACTGGATCGCAAACTTCTAAATATTTTCAATTTTTCATCGCTTAATTGAACGTTTGTAATATATGTTATATGATATGTGGTTATACTTTACAATAATTACATCGGTTCGTGAACCGAGTGAATTGTGGTTCTGATAATTTTATAGTCTAATGGGTTTAGTAATTCAACCGACGATTTTCGGCAGGAAAAAGATAAATTCCATGTCTTTAGAATTTCGCTCGGTAAAAAGTAAACGTAACTTTGCCCCGATTCTCTTGTCCCCAATATATAGAACGCAATCGTAAATTCCTCCGCGTTTACTCGGGATCGCCCGATACAGCTCGCAAGCGCATATAGATCAACCAAGACAGCTGCAGTCGAATCAGCTGCAGATTTTCATGCGCGTAGATTCGGCTGCCTTTTAACTCTACGCGGCACATAAACAGACGTTCCGTCGTTCCTGAAAGATCGCATTCAAAACGGAATGAGTTCATGTAACAAGCGAATGCCGCAGGCAGCGAACTCCTCCCGTGGACCTTCGACAAACATTCGCTGTAAAGATGGAACTCTCTTATTCGGCATATTCGCCGTTCGCATCTGCAGCCCACCCTTGCCCCTCTGCCCTTATTCTTCCATTGCTCCCGTATCTCTCGGTTCATTTACAACGCTGCGTCCCTTTTTTTCTCTCGTTTGTTTCACGCTTCTCTGCCCTCTTCCGCTCCGCTCCCGTCGCCTGTATCCCGACGTTCCTCTTTTGGCACGCTGGCAAACGGTGCATAGCTCCGGCGCACAGCTACACGCACACACAAACACACGACGGGCGTCACGAGCGAGCACTTACCAAACAGCATCTCTGTTGGTTCCTTTTTCACCCTTACCGTTACTCGTAGCGCCGTTGCTAATTGCGAATATGCCCATTATCGTTATTTACAAACTGCGTTTCTCTTTTTTCCTCTTCCTCCCTTTTCCTCGCTCCAACCCTGGTATCCTTTCGTTCCGAATTTCCATGTAATCGTCGAATCGTTCGATCTCGCCTCCCTCCATCGAGCCTCCGCCATCCCTTCGATGTTGCTCTGTAACCGCGGTGCACAACCTCCGCTATACGTTTTTTTTCGTTCCTCTCCTTTTTTTCCTTGCCGTTGCTCGTTCCTCTTTCCACCGCGACGTGCCAGCGATACTGTGGCGCAGGGGTGAACGGGAACAGGCTGAAAAATCGCGACTGAATTGGCGGCCGAGTATAGGAGCCGGAAGTTCTCTGCAATCTCGACTGCATTGTACGATATAGTGGCCGTGTGAATCATTTGTAAGAATTCTCGCGAGGAACGGTCGGTTCGAGTGCGACGTCGGATCGTGAGCGGGGCGGGGGAGAGAGGACTGTTACCTAGCGGCGCGGGGAGAGAAGTGGCCTGAGCGGGAGGAGGAAGATACGAGAGGCGCGAAAGAATTTTAATGCCTCGTTTCTTCCGTTATGAAAATTCTGACGGGGTGCGGGAAAAATGCGCTCGTTAAATCGCCCCTTTGTGTCTTTGGAATCTTCCCGGGCGGCGACGGTAACGGGGCCCTTTTCTCCTCGCGCCCGCGACCGCTTTCCAGATAAGGAGGAGTCCTGCGAAATTGCAGTTAGCGATGACTCTTAAAATTCAGACAAAAGTCGGCCCCGTTTACCGTCAACCCGCTGCGCCGCGGCGTCCGTCATGTTTATCGCGCGCAGATTAGAGACTTATCTTGGGTTCGCAAAGGGTGGATCGTGATGACTGCCAAATGGAGAATCTGATTCTCGTTTAATCGTCGGACGATGGTTTGATCGAGCCGCGATGTTTGTTAAAATCGAGCGAGTTAATTTTCTGCTTGAATCGTGTTAATTATTTTTGTAAGGGAAGTTTCAACGCGATTAAGCGAATAGTTTATTAACTTCTTAACTGCACTGGTTACTACTTGTTACAGTGATATTTATAAGTGATAAACTCTACTAAATTAAAAGAGAATAATTAAAAATTGTTGGAAATTGAGTCCTATAATTTTTGAAATTATAATTGTCAGAGACGAAAGAAATTCTGTATTCACGACAAGATAATATGTTTTTCAAAGATTAAGTATTGAAATAAGAAACTCGAACAATGTTCATACTCAGTGGATTTAGTTTGAAGTTTGATTGAAACGTAATATGATACCAAGATAAAAAAGCCGCGAATTGTAAAACCGGCGCAATAAAAATCAAGGAGCGCGGAAAAGGCAACATTTCCGCGTCTCATTTTCGTCTCTTCCCGAGGTCACAAAAGGAAGGTAGCCTTTCCGCTCTCCCTTGAAGTCAAGTCCTTTTTGATTAAAGAACGCCCATGGTCGGGAGATCGTAGGTAACCGATATTGAAGACCCGGCGACGATTGAAAGAGACTCCGCCGAACCGGCTACCCCTTTTTAAATGTCTTCCGATGCCCCAGACGGCCTTGAATGAAATATTAAAGTGTTTTATGGAACCGGCGTATTACCGCGAAAGTGGCGTAACTCCAAATATAAATCTTCCCCGCCGGGGTCGCGGTCGGTTTCCCGTGGACGACGTAGGAACGAAGGAAGGAAACGGACGAGACCGATGATTAGAGCAGAAAATAATGTTTGCCACGCCGGTCCGCATAATGCGGGGAAGCAAACAACCCCTTCCCATCTCGGCCTGAACGAATTCCAAAATGAACTTTTCCTGTTTTTCATCCAAGATTGGTCACCCCTTTATCCGCGTCCCCACTCCGGCCCTTCTCGGTTGTCGACCGAGCAGTTTCACCTTTCTTCTCTCTTTCTCTCCCCCTCTCTTTCTTCCTCGCTCTTTCTGTTGTCCCTTACTTTTTCTTTTTTTCATCTTGCTGCCCATCCTCTGCGACCGTCGACACGGCCATTTATACCGAGGGCAGACAGCGAGGCGGTGAGGCGGAATAAATCGCGGCTCCTTTACAAGTGCTGCCAACGGAATAGAAACATCGCCTTCGCCTATCAATTATTTGCCGTGCAATTTACGAGGGCCAGCGGCGGACGTCAGAACGAGGCTGAAGCGGTGACCAGAAGGGGTGGGCGCGCGGGGGCTTGCATAGCGACTCGCTCGTGCACGTTGCAAATAAACTCACCACCGCGGCGGCAGGGAGATGGCATTTTTACTACGACCTTTTGCAACTTCCTGCCCGGCACCCTGCCCCCTGGCCCCTAGCCGGCGACCCCTTTACCCCCTACCCGGTGGCCGCCGCGTAGCTTCTTGCCCGATTCGACGTGCACAGTCCAAATATTTCCATCCCCATATTTTAAAGATGAGCGGGGCCGATTTATGGGCCGAGCGCGGCCGAACGTTGCCACGTTTCCGACTGCGCCCGCGAGTCTCTCTTCGGGATACAAATTGTTCTGTTTTTCCGCGGAAACTCCGCACGGATTCGTCGCAAGGGCAATGTCGTCGTCGCTGGCTCGCCTGCCCCGAAGGGGGTGGAGGTACGAAGATCGAGTTGCTTTTAAGCGATTCCTCGCTTTGTCCGAGGATCGTTGTCTCGGATTCCCTCCTCGCGTATTCGAAGATATTTATTGGAATGCAATATCGATGTGCTTTTTTTTCACTTGTCAATCGGTAAGAGTGTGTTCGAATTTTTTTCGATTAATTGAATCGAAGACTCCGTAGAACGGTTCGAACGGAAATAAATTTCATCGTGGGGAATTGTTGAAATATTTTCTCTCGTTCGTGTGACGGATTAAATTGTGACCTGGGTAATTGTTTATTTATTACGATGAAATGCTTTGAATTATTCATGTATTGAAGATGCTTGATCGCACTGGATTGGGCTCCTTGATTCCAAGTATTTGATACAGTAAACAGAAGTTTTCCGATTTCGCGATTGTTTCGAAGAGAATATCAACAATCCCTTCATCGGCTGTTTACAATTAATTACCTTCGCGACAACAGGTTATTCGTTAGCCATCGCAACGAGCGCGATTATACGGGAATCCGTTTCGCGAATGCTCGTCGAGCGAACATGCTGCAATATACACCGCTATATTCAACTACGCAGTCCCACTGCTGGCCCCCGGTGAAATTCGTTAATCGCACGGTTAAATTTTCACTGTGGCTCGGCCGGTTTTGACGCGATAACGCGTTAATTATCGCTCTGTAATATTTCGCCGCAGCGTCGGCCTGTATTAATTTCAAAAAGAGCTCCTCCATGAAAAGCGCCATTCAGCCTAATTACGGTCTGCGGGAGACAATACCTGTCGTTCTTTTCGCTCTCTCTTTCTCTTTCTCTCTCTTTCTCTCTGCATCTCGCGCCTCTTTCTTTCACCTATTTCCCCGTCCCGCTTTTCTTTCTCTGACTTTCGTTGACTCCCTCGCCGAGATCCCGTTTCTCCGAGGACGCCGGCTGCCAGTTTCATTTTTTTCCTCGTTCCCTTTCCCCGTTTTCTTTTTTCCTCCTTCTCCATTCTCTTTTTTTGTTTCTGTCAGCTCGCCGCCCAACGTGGGCGAAAACGGCACCCGGCAGAGTCGAAATGTTTTTCCAGAGCGTAAAAACAGAAAGTAAGGATCTCTTAATTCGACATTCACCGTTGCGATTAAATCCCGCTGCCGCTTTTTATCGTTCCCATTAAAAATATCGCTTCGCTGGCTCGGTCCACTGTTACTGCCGGCTTTCCCCGATATTTGCGCGCGACCTCTCGCCTCCCCCGCAATTCTATTTACACTTTAGGCGAAAATGTTAACGGTGCACTGAATCATTTATCGGGCACGGTGCAATCGATCGAGCGCGAGCCGGGTTCGCCGTTCGCGAGGTTTTTATTAGACGTTGCAGTGCGTAATAAATTATAATACGACGCTGGTTCGATTGTTGCGTTTCCCTTGAATTTGAAAATAGGCCAGGGAAGTACTGGAAGGTCGTTATATACAATGACGGGCAAAAGGATTTTTACAATGGAAAACTTATGAAAAGGGTAATTGCGACTGATAATCGAAGAAGAAATGTTTGTATTTTAAATTACTGGCTACCTTAACAAGATGTTAATAGATATTCATAATTAAGATGCTTTTCATTGCAATTTTTAAATATGTACGTTTCATATTTTTATATTTGTTTCAGAATACCCTTAATTGAATTCGTAACTAAATATTTAAAAAATTCCATGATTTTTAATTTCTATCGTTTTCGAATGGTTTTTGCAATTAAATTATAAAAACCATAAGAATAGAATAACGTTAATAGTTCGCATCAGATATTAGAATTCTAATCTAGAGTGCTCAGCGATACTTGATTCTAATGAATAAGGAAATGATAACAATAATTCGCCCGTTCGAATATCCAACATTGCGCGCGTCAGAACGACGATCGGGCCATTGTAATTCGGAACGCATCGTTTATTGAATGAATAGCGCTGAATTCGATCGAAAATATTTGACGACTCGTTCTAAAACGATTAATGAGACATTTAACTGCGCAAAACAGATTACGCGATGACTGCCATACGAAATAATTGAATCGCCGGTTTTGGGCAGTAGCCAGTGCCCCTGTAACGCTCGCACAAACGCCCGCATTCCCTACAAGTTTCGATGAATACATTTATAATCGCAAAATCGACGGGCGTCCACGGGAATAGATTTACATCTGCCTGCGATCACGCGCGATCACCGATCAAATCGTGACATTAATTTTCTGATTACCCGATTCTGGTAATTCGCGAAAATCATTTGTAATTCACTCGTCCGTCGCGTCGCCGCGTGGCGCGCCGCTTTTTCATTAGATAATCAACCAAATTTACACGCGTCAGCATGTCGTTCCTTTCTGTTGTTAATCACCCAGCGATCGTGCCTGGCAATTGCAATTAGAAATCGCGAACAGTATAAACCGAACCACTCATGAGACTCGTGGATTGGAAAATTATCTATCCAACAACATATCTGAAATTATATCATCAAAATTCTAAATTGTGACGGTGAATCCAATTGAATGGATTTTGGCTGGAATATAATGTTCCGCGGCTGTTCGTTTAAAGAAATTTGATAATTGAACTATACAAATATTTTATTATCAGAATATTATCGGTCGAACAAATTCACCAGTGATCACCGTCAGAAATATTTTTAAAAAATGCTATCAATAATTTCCCTCTAATATTTCAAAATATTCAGGTGCCACTGTGAATTTAAATAACCAATCCACTCGGGAATGTCTAGATTTTAATCAAAAATTCATCCGGAAATTTCTCCATTTTCATTATAAATTTATCAGAAAATTTCTATAACGAAACGCGGGTTAATCCGAACATTTCATCGCGCGAACGCTCCCTTATTTAAACTGAGCGCTACCCGAGCAAACGATACGCTCTTTCAATTTCATCGAAACGTTTTTCCGCGGTATGGCCCACTGATTAATATAATCTACACATTCGCGCGTAAAACCGGCGTTAAACAAGAAAGCCGAGCAGCCGGCGAAAATAAAAGATCACTGGAGAAAGCCGGCCGCACAATACGGACCCGACGACGCAGTTTCCGCGGGCAGCGCTGGCACGAATATACTAACTAGAGCCATTCGGGTTTATACCGGAACCTTCGGCCGGTGTTCCGCGACGCTGTTGAATTTCAATGTTCTTTGTTCCAACATACGTTCCGGGAGAAGAAGTTCGCGCGGGAGCGGTCCCCCGTACTCTCGCAGCTTCATCGAAATTCATTCATTCGGTTACGAGTTTCCGTGACGCGTGAACGCTCGCTGTAGCTGCGCTGGCGTAGAGAGGAACGCTGGCGGAACGGTCGTGCAAATTCCGAAACGCGTCACTAACTTCCTGAACTCGGAATTCTGGAATCGGCAGCGTCGGTTCCCGGTTGAAAGCGAAAGATAATCCCACGCATCCATATGCATTGGCCCCATTAGCATTCCAATTAATCTTGCCCCGGCCACCGAGGAAAGAGGGCGTGACACGCGGGGCGAGAGACGGGGACGAAGGGATGCACTTTGGACTTCTGGATTATCCTAGTTTTTCGACGAGGATTCTAACAACGACCACGACGAAGGGGGGCCGGAAAGAGAGTGAGAGGGAGGGAGAGAGGGTGAGAGAGGGAGAGAGAGGGAGAGAGAGGGAGAGTGAGAGAGAGAGAGAGGCGAGTACGCGTTAGCAAAAACAGAGCGAAGCGTGCACGCGAAGTCGAAATGGCGCGCGGCAGTCGGTAGCGAAACGGCTACCATAAATCCAGGAACGAACACATGCTTTGCATAATATAAGCTTCGCTTCTCTCCGGTCTCAGCCTCTCGGACGCGTCCGGTCCTTCGGCTTTCTCCTTTCCCCCGTATCATCCTGTTTCCACTGCGCCCGAACAGAACGCTTTCTTTCCCGGCGTGTTATCGTGACCCGCAGTGTACGTCTCTTGTTTCGCTCTTGCCGCAATGTCTTTTTCCCCTATCGCGGTTCCTTTCTTTCACTTAGCACGTTGCGATCCCGCTGTTCCTCTATCGAGCTCCGCTTCCACTTCCTTCTTTAGCCACTGCTTCTTTGACCGTTCCGGCCTCCCGGTTCGCTGCGCTCCGGTACCCTTTTGAACGGGTTCTACCGGTTTCCGCGGGGAACCGCGGATATGCCGTCGCGTAGGAGATGAACGCGTCGAAGGAAACTGTCACGCGCGGACGGAAGAGAAAGAAAGGGAGAGAAACGACTTGGTTGGTGGCAGAACGCGTGGCGGGGATGCCGGCGGACATAAAGGAAGGATGGGAAAAGACGCGATCGGTCGCGGAGGTGGAGGCTATCGCGGATATAGATAGAATCTGTCGATGAGAACCAGGGCCCCGGTTCTTCCATCTCAGATTTTCACGACGATAATCGTCCTACTCGAGATCCTCGAGACGAAGAAAAAGGGTGGACTGTGACGGGCTGGGAGAATGGGAGGGGGACGGAGAACTTATTCCTTCCGCAGACTGGGAAATCGCCGACCTTGGTAATCCAGCGGGCTTTTCAGGGAAGAAGTATTCTACGTTTCCTATGAAGCAATCTGGTTGATGATTTCCACCCCCAGGAGAATAGGGTGCGGAAAGAGACTGTGGTAGGGGCGGAGGGCGGGGCACGGTGAAGAAGACACTTCGACTGTTTACAAAACAATCGTAGCTGGCGAACTACCGTTGCCCGAATTGCATTAACGTGTCGACGTTGAATTCCAGGCTATAACAAACGGGAAACATCGGCCGGATGGCGTCGATTCATCTCGATTGCCGGCATTCCGTGTTCCGTCCATTATCGCCCCTCTGTTTCCGGAAGTTGCTGCGCTTTTATTTAACGTTGCTGCAGCCGGTGTTGGGTCGTCCGCGTTGATACACGGATTTTTCGCTGCGCGGCGAATGTTTGATTCGATCGGGCTGGTATCTGTTGGCTGCTGGTTTTCATTAGTCTAGTATATGGTGGTCTAATATATGGTTTTTAATTCGAGGAAGAATCGATTTTAGTGAAAAGAAGTCTTAATTTGTTAAGTCTATGTTTATCTGCAAATATTTAGTAGTTACATAGAGTAAGTGAACAAATTTGCTTGTTACATAAATATTGTTAGAACTGTCTTCTTTAAATAACTTACATTCGATACATCGTCTCATCCGTTCAAAATAGTTGCTTAGCCATTATCCGAATTTGCTGGCAGTAAATGTCAATTTTACAGGAATAGCGTTGCCATCTATTTCAGCAGTTAATGGTGACTGTCACGACATTTCTACACTTTTTTATATTTGAAAAATAGAAATGTAACCGGATCATGAGATTTTATGATTACATTGCTACTAATAAATTAAAGATGCATATAAAAATTAAATGACAGATGAGATCATGATGAAAAGTGAGAAATCTGGTTATAGAAACACAGATTGTTGAAAATTCCTACAATTATTGGTTATTTGCGTTTGGACCATAATCCCTCTGATTTATGGTGTGCGTTAGTAGAGCAATATAGAGGCTGACGTTTGTAATAGCTTTCAGGTGAGAAACTCTACCAGGATAGATCATTAACTATGACTTATTGATGCGAGAAGCTGCCTTACCCAATCTAAAAACGAAACAGTTAATACGATTACCATTAATATATATGTATATTATTTTTTCTCATTGAAATTAATTATGATTCATCTTAATCTTTAATTTTAAATCACTTTACACATTCTATTCACTTCTGGATTCGAGTCTCGATTTCTAGTTTTATTTCTTCATATAAAATATTACAATTACGTATAATCGAAAAATGCGGAATAATCGTTATCTGTCAATTAATTGTTCTTTATTCATGTATAAAAAATATTTATTATAAAACGAACATTCGATAGAACAGTAACAAATAAAAAACTTGAAATAAAATAAGCATCATAATGATGCATTATAAAACACAATACGAAATACTTAATAAGGTCATATCTTATTTTAAAAATTGAAGTATTCAGGAAACCATAAGAATAAAGAAGAGCGCATTACTATGGATCGTACATTTCGAGTAATTGGTGAATAATTTATGTGTTAATATTCCCATGAACGGAACGCTCGCGATTGTCCAGCTTCGATAAAGCCATCTTTTTGAAATGCATCCCCACGTCCGCCATTTATTTAGTCCGCGTCATTGCCAGTATAATGAGTATACTTGTAGCACGAGTTTCTTTGCTTGCTCAAATCTCTTCCGTTATAATACGATCGATACGTATCGGGGTTGTCGTTCCATTCTTCACGCATCTATGGACAACACACGATAGGAATGTCAGCGCATTGTATAATTCAATTTCCAGCTGCTGTACGCGGCTCGAGTTTCACAGGGTCGTGCATCGCCGGTTACTCAACCTGGATTACGTGTCACTCGATTTAAAACTTCGCTTAAATCCAATTTCGTGACGATCCTGCCGGTCAACTGGCCGGCCAGATAAGGCGTACGTCACTCATTAATCTCTGACTTCACGGTAATCCCCGGCTAACTGGATCGACGCAGAGGAAACGGCTTTCCATAAGTCTGTGACACGATGGCGCTCGCCGCGAATACATTCCATGTATTTACCTTTTCCGGTAAGGGAGAACGAATTTTTTATGCAAAGTAGTTACTACCTACGACGAGAATACGAAAGCAGAACTTGTAAAAGTTACGTTTCTTTACGTTTCTAACTTGGATAATCCAACACATAAAGTTATCATTTCTCTAATAAAATAGTTATCGTGATAACTATTATTATCGAAACATATTGAACTATCTTATAATATAACACCTAATAGTGCTTACTAAAATGATTGAAGGAGTGAAATTTTGGTGACTCTCAGTCACCACTTGATTCGATAAGGCCAAATTACAAAACCTTCTATATAATATTAAGCTCTGTATAATGTGAAATACTGAAATACTTTTGTTTCTAAATTTAAGCACGTTTTCTTATCAGTTACTTTCAACGAACGTCGTTTGATCTCATCAGAAAATATTCAGTGTTTCTAGCGAGAAACTTTCGCGTGCAATGGATTAAGAAACGTGTCACGTGTTAAACATTTTAATTTATTCCCCTTATAAACATATGGAGTGTTTTCAAAGCAGCATTCCGAATGACCACGTGTTTCGCAGGATATCGCCGAGCAAAAGGAAACCAGGGAAATTAATTAACGTTATGATCCGAGTTTGGCCGTGGGATTAAGAAACACCTAGCTGGCGGTGCCGATGAGAAGAAGAAGAAGCAAGCCGGTCGAAGAAGCCCACGCGAAGCCTGCGATTTGCGTGCCACTCACGTTTTTCTCCAACGCGTTCCTCGCGTCGCGATTCCGCCGTAATGAGAGAGCACGCACGTGCGAAAAACCCCATCGCCCTTCTCCACGCGGGTCCTTGCGACACGTACGCGACTCCCCTTCCATCCTTTTGTATCCTCCGACACCCTTTATGCAAATCGTAATGACCGCGAGCGGCACCGAAAGTCACGAGCTATACTTAACCACGGGGGCGCTTACTTTCGTACGTGGATAATCTCGGACTATCCGTTTCCTTTCTCCGTTCCCGCGCGAATTTACCCGTATGAGCTAAAAATGGCGGCACCGAATCGCTTCATCTTCCCACAGCGAAGAGTACCAGAGGAGACGTGGATCGATGAAAAGATAGCGTACCGAACCGTTTAGAGAACTTCAAATGACTTTGGTTTGTTTTAATTGCGAAGTCGAGATCGTTTTATGGAAAAGGATAAATGGTTTGCTTTAAGAAAAGAGAGATTCTTCGCAGTGTTTTTAATGTAAATATTTAGAAAAACCATTTTGTTTCTTCTTTGAAGATCCGTTCATTAGGACTCAATACAGATTAGGACTCACTTTGTGCTTGGTATTTCCTTCATAAGGGAAGCTAGTGTAAATATCGGATTCTGTGACGTCGTATCGTGAGTTAGAAATACATTTCACTGTTTAAATGGGAGATACCGATCAATCCTGCATTCTTCGTTCCGCTGATAAATGTACTCGATGATGTTTGCTATTCGCAGTTGCACAACGTACGACTCGAACATCAGTAATCACGTCAACAGGCGGTACGGTATTCAAACTCTTCCACACCGATGCTGAAACTGACCGGTGATTGTGAAATTTAAAAGCAATTTTGTAGTTTGTGACGATAACTGATGAAACACATTTCACGATCTAGTTCGCGAAAACAACGCTGATCGTTTCACCGAGCGAAAACCCCATTTTGCTTGAAAGTCCGATGAAAATGATTGGTCCAGTTAGCAGCACGGCAGCCCGCGCAGAATGATGACGCGAGTGGGGGTGGCGAGAGGAGGTTGTTTTCATAAATCAAAAGAAACGCGCGAGTTTGAACACGCGCAACGAGTTCGCCGTATCAATCACAATTTATAATCCTACGAACGCCTGGTGACAAATGAGATATCGTAGTCTCGGCGTGGTTCAGTCGGAAAAATGGCTGGGGTAATTTCAGCGGAGGAGGATTCTTAGCTTCATTAATCGTGGTGGCCCCTGATAATTCTGTTTTTATGTAGCCGCTCGGACGGCAACGGAGAGGAACAAACGCTCGCCCTCGAATTTTTCGTGGAGATCAACAGGTCTGCGACTGAAACAGTCGCGTCATCTTGTCCCCTACACCACTTCCACCGTTTCCCGTCTTTCGTTCACGATCCTCCGCATCGGAACATTCGGACAATTCTATATCGCATGTGAGAAAATTCCTGTCTACATAGAAGGAACGAGATTTGCAAACGAATTTGCGCTTCAAGATAATTCAGTCCTTTTTGGAGATTTGACAACAATGGTTTGGATTATTGGATGCAATTAAACATTATGCCAAGATGCTATTTGCTTAGTTAAGGTATCGTTTAATTCAGGTCTTAAGAAACATTTAACTTTATAACATTAGTGTTTTCTTCGTTTTCAGTAAAATTTTAATAGTAACATACATTGAAGGTATTTGGAAACTGATTTACTTGTGAAAAAGATATTGGTAAAATTTAAATCTATAATCCCGGAAAAGTAAAATCTTGATTAAACTCATCAACCATTTGCACAGGCAAGTAAACACCAAATTTCAATGCCCTTACAAATTTGCCACCTACATATAATTCACTCTCGAATCTGCCTTCGCGATATCACTGGGAAATTTTCGCAATTACAACGCTGAAATGTCGATCCTCGCGAGTAACAAGTGAGGTAACGAGCGAAATTAATGGTAGCGTAACGGAATGGAGTGGCGATTAAACACCGAACCGTCTATTACTTCCATTGCCCATCCTTTATCAAGTAACACGAAGATCGTCGAACGCCAGCGTAAAGGGGGATATAAAAAAAAGGTATAAAAAGGACACATTTAATTCCACCAGGGGGTTCTTTTATGAAACAACGATCACGTGGAAACCTCTGACGAGATATCGACTGCTAACCCCTATCGGTACATCGATGGACTTAGAGATTCCTTATATCCTCGACAACTATATCCGTCCCTTTCCCCGAGACGTATCACGATAGATCGCACGTACGAGGAGCGAGGGGGAGGAAAGAGAGGAGAAAGATGAAGGAGCACGATGAGGTGGGTCGAATGGGCTGATCGAAAGGGAGACGATAGAAATGGCCACCCTTTCCTTCATCCCTTTCTGTCACCGTTCGAATCCGGACGATCGTCTTCGTTCGCCGCTCGCTTTCTCGCGCTCGCCTCCTTTCATCCTCGCTCCACCCTTACCCATCTTCTGCTTCATTTCTTCGTCTTCCGTGTTCCACCCTCCAGATTCCGTACGTGCCCTCTCGCCCCGCCGTAATTTTCCACGCAGAGATATCCACTCCCGATCGCGGAGCGTGTCGGCGTTTAGTCTTGCTTTTATTTCGGATTGAAACGAAATTGAGACTTCGATCCGCTGCCTGCCGCCCTGGAATTCTCGTTTTCTTCCACCTACCCCTGCTGCTCTTCGACCCTTTTCAAGGATGAACGATTCCTTCTGATTTTTTGGGGGACCCGGGGCGGCGGAACGTTTGTAAAACCGGCACGCGCACGCCTGCATCGCGCTGGCCAGCCAAAACTTACTCTGGTTCTGATGTCTCCCAGGTTTTTCCATTCTCGCGAATACGTTTTTCGAAAGCGAACAAGGTTCTGTCCGTGAAAGATTCTTCGTGTTTTCGTTCTTGGCACGTGGCTCACACGACGACCCCGGAATCGTTTCAAGTATTTTGAGGTTTTGTCCGGTACGTCGGAATTCGTAGCTTTTGGTTCGCGCTGGAATTTCTAGAGGGAAACGCTGGTTCGTTTTGTGTTTCAGTATCGAGAATTTTTTTGGTATGGTTGTCGAATAGTTTCTGTCGTAACGTTTCCTAATTTATAGTAAATATCGTCAAACTTCACTGTTCTAATATCACCGTTGTTCGCTGGAAAAAAGTTACTTGCTACATTCGAATAAGAAATTTGTCAAAAATATTCGTTTTGAAATGTTCTGGATATTTCTTTAATTCCAAAATATTCCACGACATACGCTAATTGAATGAGTAATCAATGCTACACCGTGAAAGGTAATACCGTATAAAACTCAGGAATCGTGAAACGGAAATTTCTAGCGATTCGAAAATCACTTCAAATCCGTGCAAGTAAACTTCTCGGAAATTAAAAATGTCGAGGTCGTAATAGGAGGAAAAAAATCACGGAAGAGAGGAAAAAAGAGGAGCGAGGAAGGAGGAATATCGAGAGTCTGTAGATTTCCCAGTGCTCGATTGGACGTTCGAATCGCGGGCGAGCGAGCAAGTACGAATCGGCCGCGGGCGAACCATCGACGGAAATGACCGAGCACGCTTTAAAATCGGGCGTCGATTGATTTTCACTTTATATCGATCGCGTCGACGGAAGGCGCGGACAAAACCGAGCGAGTTTTAATTACTGGCCGGAGCCGGGAAAGATCGACGTCGAGCAATCAACTTGACCGAAACTTATGTAACAGCTTTTATAGTTCGCGGCTGTTTAAACGTTGAAAAACGAACCGTCGGCGCGGGTATGACGGGACGGGATGGGGACAGACGACAGCGACAGGAGAGAGATTTTAAATGCGCGGCAGGTCGTACGTGCCAGCCCGAATTTCAAGTAATTTATTTTGTAATCGTCACAGCTGTTGCCACGCAGCCCGTTTCTGGCGAACGAATTCTGTCGGCGCGCGATTTGTACGCGTATTCTTCCCTCATTTCAATGTTATGCCATTTTACCTTCGCAGGAAGGACGTCTCTTTTTCCCTTTTTTCAGGTTCCGCGACTCGGAAATTGAAGTTCCAGTTTCCTTGTAATTTTCCAGCGAATCTGTGACTCGCGTAACATTTTCCGGCGTTTATTAATAAACTCCGGATCTTTATGCAGCATTCGTGACGTATAAAAATGATTCGCGAAATGCAATACGCAACCGAAATTTAATTCAACCTCACCCCACGCAGAAAGATAGACTTTTGTTTTCATTTGATCTAACCGAAATACTAACCGTACGTTCTGAGAAGAAAACAAACCGACGAATGACGACCACCTATCAATTAACAGAAAAATAGCTAAAAGTCTATTCTTCGAGGAATGTTGCAGCTAATCCTATTTGCATTGTAGTCTCGTCGCTTCGCCTCTATATTTTCCTATAATACAGCCTTTTACCCCTCCCTCTCCGCCGCTCTCTCTTTTTTTATCACAATGCCCTGTAACCTTTTGAGTACAGTCTATTCTATCCCCGGTTGAATCCATGGCCATCTATCGAAGAGCTCGGCTCGTCGAGCAAAGAGGCCGCAGTCTCATGAAAGTCCCTACTTTTCGGAGCTCTTGGTTCGACCGTGGCCTAGAGGGGGTGAGGACAAAAAGGGTCGGAGGGTAATGAGAATTGAAACGTAACAGCGGAAGATAGCTCCTAATCCTCGGCTCGTCGGGGCCATGGATTGCTTTGCCATTTATCCGGCAGGACTACGAAATTAGAATGATCCCCGCCGCCCTATTTGTTCTCCTTAGCCCGCGTCGTCGACGACGACGACGTAGTCGGTCGTCCGATATTGACGGGGCATGCGTATGAAAGCGAGTGTTCGTGATTAAGGAGACTGTCACTTCGGATCGTGATTGTTGATTAAACCTGTCGGCAGGAATTATGCGCAACGTCGCCATTAATACGCGCCGGACACGTGTTTAGAGGAGTTCAGTGAACCGATCGCGCGTCCCGCCGAAACATTCGTGCGGCTGCGAGAATTTTAATTTAATTATCCGCGGTTTTCCAGACTCGGTTTACGCCTGTTCCTTTAAGGCGGAGCAGTTCTGTGATTAATTTCCCTCCTACGTTTGTTCTCTTAATGACGGATTTCGGGAAGATAAAACTCTTTTTTCTCCGAACGTTGTGCTCTTTTCTCTTGACTGCTAGCTCTTGAGAGTTCTTTTAAGCACCATTTTCATTAAAACCGTTACTACTGCAAATATTTCAATTTTCTGGAGAATTAATTGAAATTGATTAAAGGTACCATTCCGTGAATTTGAAAAATGGTGAAAAACGTTTGTGTTTAGTGTGTGAATCTTTAAATTACAAAAAGTCTAAAATGAAAATCGTAAGGATAATACAAGTGTTACACAGCGTATTAAAGATTAAATAATAATATTACAGTAAGGACTATTCTTTTAGACGTTTGAGTACATGATACACATGTACGTGAATTGTCTTAGGAAATTAACCGGCAATAAACTATCTTGTAGTTAGAAGGAAAGGTTCATAAAGTGTCAAGTCTCGCCTCGGTAAAATAGTGCACGCGAGAATGATCTACCAGCCTAAGTCCCATTATTATTTCCCATGACACTAAGGCTATACGACTATGTCACAGCGATATGGAATTGATCGACTGGCTAGTTTCCCCATTAAACCATCCCCGATTCTCTAATAAATTAAATTGGCAATGTTAACGAGAATGGGATGACGGGTTCACCAGCGAAGGAGACAATGAATATAAAATAAGGGAAACGAACGGTGGCGTGCCAGTTTTATGTAGTTCGAAAAATAAAGCGAAACACCGCTGATCCCGGGCCGAAATCCACGGAAATATTATGGTGCCGTAAATACCCGCGGAGCTCGTTAAAACGTGATAAATTGCTATTCGCCGACTGGCGGGTTATAATATCAATTTAATCGGGTGGCAGTGTCGTTAGAACAGCGGCGAAAACGTTTGTATCGCGTTAAAATGGACGTGCCGCAGCGGGGGGATGAATTAGCGCGAAGTAATGCGTCTTCGGATATAAATCGGTGCCTCTGGATTCCCTGCCATTTGTCATGGTGGCCAACATTAACTAGAACTATCATTTAGCCGTGCCGCATCTGCCGTAATTAAATTCTGTTACGCATAGATGCCTGAATATCGCGTTACCTCCCCAACGAATTCACTGACGTAAGCCGAAAGAGTCGACTCCATTTTTGGATGGCAACCAGTACCAAATAAGACAGAATTTTCAGTATTTCAAGCATGAAGTTTTTTGCCTCATTGATTTTGTCACTCTTCTTAAGCGAGGGAAGAATATTACAATTTTGTTAACATTTTGATTTACATGTAATTTATGCTTAGGTATAAAAGTAACAATTTTTTATTTAAAAATGAAAATTAAATTGTTTGGTAATGCGTCAGTGGAACCGTGGATAAGTTTATTAAAAGTAGATAAGTGGATTAAACGCAACCAGTCTTCGAAACATTATTTAAATTTCTCATTCGATTCTTATTAAGTTTATTTTTATATTTTCTCTGATATGTATAGGTAAATATTTCAAATTAAAGATTGCATTACTATACGTTAATTTATTTTGTGTAAAATTCTATTCACTGAAATCTTATGGAATTTATATAACAACACATGAACATATTTCCGTACAGAGTCTACGAATCTCACAATGTCCCATGCTGCATGAAAGTCGCTTTTCCAATAACTTGGAATCCATTCCTTCAATTACTACTTGCAGACGGAGTATCGTAACTCTGAAAACCGGAACACCGTGATCGCGGCTGATCCACGGTTAAATCACCCCTCTAATTTAAAGTTCTACTTTGCCGAGTACAGGCTGTAATAGGATTTAGTTCTGGTCAAGCGACTTTTCCGAGTAAGATTTCGATGCTTATTATTACTTGATCGACGTGTAATTACGCCCACTTGATAGCGTGTCGCCGATCAAACTCTGATCGAAATAAACCCCGGGGGCTCGATCGCGGAGATCCGCCGTTCGACGCGATGAGATCGCGAATCAGCCGCAGGGACGCGGGACATTAAACTACGGCTGCTTAACCGTTAAGAATTCAACGCGCTGGAATTTCGAGCGATAATTACACGCCGTGCCAAGTCGCGTAGCGCGGCCACGAAGACAAATTAAACAGAGCCGTCTGTTTCGCTCCTTTCTATCGCGACAGGCATTTCTTAATGAATTCCTGATGTTCGTGCGGGAGAAGTATCCTTACCAACTTTTCCATTTCGGGGCCAAAGAATCTCCTCTCTTTCGTCGCTTGAAACGGATTCTTCGTAAAGAGGAGTCGTTCTTTCAAGTCCGCTATCGATAACGAGCGTCTCGGAACTTCGATTTATTCCCTATTCTATTGTGCTCGAAATACTTCGCAAGTTCCGTAATTTTACATAATACCCCGCGACGTTCCGAAGAATCTTTATTTTCAAAAATTTGTTATTCAATAGCCGAGCTTACCGTCGTATTAATTAAATCGAGGAAATCGGTATGGATTACATTTTATTCCTCGTCGAGCATAATTGTTCAAAGTTGTTCATGAAATTACTCGTCAATGAATAAATTCTAAATATACGGAATCGTACAGATTAGCGGTAACGAGGATTCGGAAGCTCTCAGAATAAACCGGAATTCAACCGGAAGTGGGTTCGAAACCTTTGAAATGCTGAAGTACACTTCGGAATCACAGCCACCGTTATATTTCTTGTTGTTACACCTGCTAGGTAAACGCAGTACACCTCGGGATTTCACATAAATAACCAGGTAAAGCAGCCTAATTTGTATAGTTTGATGAGATAATAGTCATTCATTTACATTGCTCAACCCCCCTCCTTTCTCTCTCTCTCCCTGTCTCCCTCTCTCCCTCTCTCCCTCTCTCCCTCTCTCTCTCTCTCTCTCTCTCTCTCTCTCTCTCTCTCTCTCTCTCTTTCGTTATGTCTGTCTCTTATACATCTGTTCTACCGTGCACTCCTCACACCACACCCTGTATCCTCTTCTCTTGTCGTTTCTATGTAATTCTCGATGCCAGCACGTGGAAGCTCGTTGAAGCGCTTCTAATCAGCGGCAGTACCCGTCAAGTTCCTCCGCATCGAGTTACAGTTGCATGGCGAGGAAGGGGCTTGTGGGGCAGTTGTTTGATTCCACGTACTCGCGAGGCGTTCCCTCCACTTCCGGTGTTCACCGTAACATCCCCCGCCTCCGACATCTTCCGAGGCTCCTCGAGCAGCTCGCAAGAACCGAGAACTTTGATCCTTAATTCTGGTTTTACCTGGCGGAGACTCCAACTTCCTCCGAATCCATTTCGCCCCACCCTCTTACCAGCCCAACCCCCCGTTCTCCTCCTAACCCATTCAGTTAACCGTCTACTATATTTTGCGCTGAAGGTTATAAACGATCCGCGAGAGTGCAAGATCGGAAATTAGCTTCTCTTAAGGAACAAAAAGGTATCGATTTAATAGCTGCTATTGTGCAGAATGTCCTCCTTAAGACTTAACGTCTAAATATCTGTATCGTTTTGAAATATATAAATAATGTTTGTAGAATAGTTTTCATGATCATCTTTGTAAGACTTTCTTGTAGGTCTTGAGGTTCAATCTTTCTAAGGATAGTTCTATGTTAGCTTATTCAATTCATGAAGTCCTTGAAGCTCCTTTGAAAAATATTTCTTATTTTCACACAGTATATGTGGTCTTAAGGAGGCGAAGGATTAGTAACAAATACATTGTCAACCTAACCTGCACTTTCTGCAGAAGGTTCACGTTCTGATTCGAGACCACCGAGGATGGATGTAATTGGAACGTCTGCGTCTCGACATTTCATCTGATTCGATTTTTAATGTTCTTTCGTCGTCCTACTTCTAAATGCCACGGACTGTATTTCCTGCGACACAGTTGTTTATTAGATCTGCGCATTAAAAACGTTAATTCGTTGCAATTTACAGTTATATTTTAATTCTCTCTTATAGTATTTCATTACATTAAGAAGAATCATCCAGTAATATTTCAAATTTAATTACTAAAACTTTAATTCTCCATTAAACGACACCTACACTTTTATCGCTTTAAGTGACAAAGTTATAACAACAATATTCTATACATTATCGAATAAGAAGGAATTTAAAACAGTCAACAATTTCTAACAGACAATTTCAAATACGCCTAAGACAACAGTCTCGTTATCTCTCAAGTTCACGCTAGATTCGCATCGTTCGACCTAATTCGGCATTTTGCAGCGAATTTCCTTGGGTTCAAGCGGTTTCCTGTTAAGGGGCTATTAAAGGCGAGTGGAAAAGAGGCCGTGACTTCTGCAAACAACGCGTAACGAAGCATCGTCTCGGGTAGGGAAACACTCTGGGGAAAAAAGTAGCCGACACTTTCCAGCGGTGAGCGCGTAACGACCCGAACCGCGTGCGTACACACACTTATTACATCCCCCGCCTGACCCGCTTTTCCCTGACCCCGCAAAATGTTGCACGTCGCTGGGAGGACTAAGCCGATGCAAGCGCAACCACAATGCGAGCTTTATTAACGTTTTACTGCCAGGTTTATGGCCGATTCACGTGCCCGGCCGCGAAGCCTGCAAAAAGTGTTCACACATCCTGCCCTTTTTCGCCATGGCATACTGGATGTAAATACTCGCGCGCGCGTGCGCGTGTCTGTGCATATGTATCGTTGACGGTGATTACATGAATATTCATTCAATTAGTGATTAATGGCGATGCGAGGAGAATACGGTTGAGGAGATCTGAACGACGCGCAAAAGTAATTTCAGGGTAGGTGCGTCTGGTTATGCCAATCTTCATGGTTTTCATTTGTTTTTTTATTCATTCTAATCCTTTGTATTATGATTTTTTTGGTGGTTATTACTAGAAGTGCGATGGAGGATCTTGTGAATAGGTTTGAACTTTCATTGGTTGGATTAAAGCCTTCTACAGGTACTTTGAGAAATAAATGTACTTGAATCTGAACGATAAATTAGATTACTTATAGTACAATTTCCCGTGAGAGTAACCCCTGGAAATAGTTTCATAGTTTGTTTACTTGAGAATGGCACTCCTATAAGATTTACTCTGAAAACTAGAAGTGACAGTTATTGAGAAGTGAGTTGTTGGAGAGCTGCTCTCGCATCTGAGTCCACTAGAGTCGGATTTTAGCGTTAGAGCACGAGGTGTTGACTAGCAAGAAGGTAGATACTTCAAATTTACGCAGGATCAGATGGAAATCATGTTTTCTTTAGCCACTGCGAATGTTATAAATTTTAATAAAAATCCAGGTGAACTTTAGTGAACCTCTTACTTCGTTAATTACGTTCATCAATGAAATACTGTGTTGAAATGTTGATTTGAATTATTTCAACATGATATTAAGTCCAGTGAGTATGGCTTTGAAGATGTAAACTGAAAGTTCATGTGACCAAGAAGAACATAGTAATTACCACAAGAAAGTATCCATCTATTATCGAAGGATAAGATTACCATGAAATTGTTTGCATCATACGAACAGATATTAGATTGCATTGCGTAATGAGCAGAACAATGAATCATCCGGGCAACTCGGTCGATATTTTTGCATCGTGACGGTGCCGCTAATTGAACGGTAATCGCACGCTGCTGTCCGGGATTAACCTGAGTCGAATCGCATTAAAGGAAGCAATAATTCATGGATCGAACGTTGGCCGCAGACCAGTTTCTATTTTGACGAACAGGAATGTGCGATCGGTCGCATCGCCGCCGGACAAATGTTTGACCGACGGATGTGTGAAAAATTCATTTCGAAACTTTTTTCGTTGCCCGAATACCGTCAGCGGGTACACGATTGTATCAGGTATTGCAAAAAGTTCTTTCCGGTCTTCTGGTAAAATCAAAGTTTTATATAAAATAATTTGCAACCGCTTAATCATTACAGTAAGCACCAAATTGCGGACCTTTATACATTTATGGGAAATTTAAAAGTGCAAAATTTTGCAGAACGAACACAATATATAAAATACCCAAAGTTTAGTGTTTTTTATAGTAGTTTTCAGGAAAACCATTTTACTTCATAATTCTATCTTTTTAATTAGGTTAATAATTTAATTTCGCATATAGACTAGTAGTTAATATTGTTATTGACGACATTTTACCATTATTCTGGGAGATCATAAACATCGTCGCAATAAAAATTCGGTTGTTTTGATGAAATGAATTCATCTAGTGAATTATAACTCGTTGGAAAGAACTTTTTACTACACCCAATATTTTACTGTGTAGGAAACGTGAAAATGGTATCGCTTGTGTCAAGAACGCTACGAGCCACGATGATAAATATAATTTAGATCAATAGTCCAGTCAGAATATTTATTTATCGTGCGGTCGAAGCAACGAACGAAGCGTACAGGATCGATCGATCACCTTGCGGCGACCTTCTCGCTTGGACAAGGAAACGTTTCCGTCGTTAAAAGTCGCGCGGTCCCTTCGAAATTTATGCCAACAATTTTTCCTGTTCGTTTTGTCACGATCCTCGCAATTTTGTGCGCAAGGTTACGCTCTCCAATACATTTTGCTCGTATTGATTCGAATATTATTTGCTTCTCGTAATTTCACGCGGAAGAGCCTGTTCCTTAGCTTTCACTTTCGCAGTGAAGTAATTTTTCTTAAGAATTTTAAGTTGCGCGATTACAATGAAATAATGCAATGATGCGTTGCGTGAAATGGCTCAATGCAAGGAACATACTTTGAAGCCAATAATTTGGGGGCAAATTGAAAGTCGTACGAAGTAAGGGGATGTAAAAGGAACTAGATTCGTTTGGTTTGTATGTAGACAATTACTGTATGACAGCCATATATAATTTATGCATTTCATGTACAGCTGAAAGTTACTATTTTACAAGGAAGTAGCCTGAACGAAGTAATCGAGATTCAGTTTTCTTTAACTTTGCATTTACGAAGGGTTTTCAGTTTCTAGTTCGAAACATCTATAAATTTGAACAACTTCGTCGGTATGACGAATTGTATGATCATTTAGTATGCATGCGGTGCAAACCCATTTCCTGAGGTTTAATTGAACAGCGGGTAAATGAAGAAGTAAAACTGTGACGTTTTATCTACGACTTCATAAAACAATATTTAATCATAATCTCCGGACATCCAAACTTTATTCATTGCGCGCAGCTATTTGGAGTTATGTACGGACATACGTGAACAAGTTTCCCAGATATGATTCCGCAATATACTCGTAAATATCGTATTCTTTCAATTATATTCGTTCGGATGGAAGTCTAGATCTGTAACTTCGACTTAAGAAAGTATTTATTACAGTTGTTAAAACTTTACGACAGAGTTTATGTCTGATGTAAAGACATTTTTCCGTAAAATATGAAGATATGGCACACTTATTGCCTCAGATACTTCCTGCACATCATGAATATTTCAAAATTCTTTCATCTAACGATCCACAGTAAAAAACAATGTAAAGTTGGATTTATAAGCATGTTGTAATTTAATAGTAAATAATTAAATATCGCAAGTAAAGAACTGCATTTTATTTCTAGTTCCCGTTTATAAGCAGAACTAAATTAAGGCTTTACCGTTACAATTTAATGATTACGAAAACGGTGGAAATACATTTACAACACAAAAAACCGTTATTTATTTCAGCTCATCTTTATAACAAATTTTTTATCCAAACAAAAATGTGCGTACAATTTATATGTATATTTAAATCATAAAAATATGAACGAACTTAGTGAATTTTATTAGTGCACTTGAATCGATTGAAGTGCAAGCATTCGAACATTGTGACACAAGAAATGTATTTGCACAACTTTGTCTCTTTACACCACTTTCATAATAAATGGTCCATATCTTGAGTCGCTTCTTGCGAGTGAACATTGTTATATTAGGATTCTCTCAGAAGCTCTTTCTTTCGGCATCATCAACGTTGATCTCTTGCCTGAAAACCGTGAAACGCCTGTGTGCCGACAGTCATTGTGACTCATTCAAACCGTGTCAGAAGGAAGAAACGGCGTTGGAACGAGTTTAACTCGGGGCCCGCCTATAAAGGTGTGGACAGGTGTTCTCTCGACGCGTGGCCGTTTACACGCAACACACGTGGGCGTCGATCCCCGGCGCGAAACAGGTGCGTTGATTAATCGAGACGAAGCAATACCTCCTTTCCTTCACGTCGTTATCGTTAATCGGTTTACTTTTCCATTAAGCTGGATGTCAATTACCACGCTTAATCAATATACATATAAGCCCCGATAAATCAATAAAATTAATTACGGCCCGGAGTTGGATATCTCCGTGTGTACAGGTGGGAGTATGCGGCAAGAGTACTGAAGGCCAATTTTTAGCCAGCGTAATGCGTTACCGTCACCGTGTAATTTCAGAAATTGTTCTTTCGCTCGGCGCAATCTACGGTCAATCAGATTTCCGCATGAACGCACAGTTAGTTCACTTGTTAGCATATTTGATTAATCCTAGAATGATTAAGAGGAATTCCTTGAAATTACTAGTTACGAAATATTCCAACGTGGTGTTTCCTTCGACCGGAATATTTCACTTTACTAATCAAATTCCTAAAACAACATGTAAAATAAAACAGTCTATAAAAGTACACGGACTTCTTAATTTATTAAACCTCCGCGGTACAATAAAATACTTAATGAAGTTTAATGAATTCTCAGTTTCCTTTCAAACTTAAAAAAACCTCGACCTCATATCTTTTTACATAGAATCGCCAACTTATCGTCTGCATCGACAATTTCGGTCGGATCAAACTCCACTATAATCGCAAGCGTGCACTGGTGCTACGACGAACTACGTGGGGCGCGATTCGAAACTCCTAACATTTTCCATTATCCAAACGGACCGTGTCTCGGTGAGAACATTCTGCTCGAGACGACAAGGGTGTACATCAACGTTGCTGTGCCTGCCGATAGCGGCGTAGATGAAGTCTTTGACACACTCGAGAGCCACCTCAGTTTCCTCATCTGCAATTACAAACAATTAATTGCACCCGGCGGCGTTGTCGTTCCCGCCCATCGTTTTTATTCGTATCGGCGAGTCCGATCGCGTGCACGCACCGTGCACAAAGCGGCGTGCGAAAAGAAGGCCGCGGTTCGCGACATTCTGCCGAAGATACTTCGAATTCTTCCGGGACGCTCGCGGTCCATGCTCACGCGCTCCGCTGAACTTTATGAAAGTTGGGATTCTTTTTCTACCGTGGAACTTTGTTACACCTCGCCTTGCTCGGGAGATGGCATCTTGGATGCTACAGAGGCAAGGGTCCACGCTATGCGTTTTGTTTACACTTTTGATTAGTTGTATGAGCCACGCATTTACCAAATCGGTCAGCTTTTCAAATCTTAACGAATTTATATCGTCAATGGTTGTGATTGACTTGCGGTTTTTTTATGTATAATAAATTTCTTTATTGTATGGTTTTACACCGTGAAATAAAATTCCACTAGCCATGCAAAAGTTACAATAATTATGAAGATTAGTCGAAAGATATACTATTTTCTATGATCCTTATCCAAGTGGCTCTCTTTAATATTCTGCCTTCCGCAATGAATCATAGTGAATTGCAACGTAGAGATGATAAAATAAGTAACCATTCCAGCCATTAACGAAAACGCTTTATGAAAAGATACGGCTGTTAGACTTTAAACAGCAATGGAACTACATAGTTAATCAGATTCGCGTTTCCTTAGCTGAATGGTTATCCTTGTCCCGTACAGTACATTGCTAAAATATGCGATTTGCATGCAAAACTCTAATTCGTCTGCATCGGACCTTCCACCCGCCAATGATCAACCCGCGAAGTCTTCACCCCATTTTCCTCTAACGTCAGAAGGCTAAGTGATTACGGACAGTCTCCTTCTCCTTCCTTTCACGTCAAAATTTGTTGGCGTACCGACCCGCAAATTGCAGTGGACATAAGCTAATAAGACGCATGCCGGGCTGCGTGTCTCGCGTGTACCACGTCGGATATGCTTCGCGGATAATATGCATTTGTACGGTAGGCAGGTCCGGGGAAGAAACCCTAGCGGCGCCGACAATGAGTTACAAAAGGGAGTCGTTGCAACGTGGATTGTTAATGGCTTACCGAGCGAGCGGTCCCGTGTCTTCCTTAGCCGGTATCACTTTTTCATGAGAATTCGAACCCCCCCTCTATCCTCTTGTTCCCCTATTCTCTTTCTTTCCCGTTCGCTTCTTCCCGTCGTTACCTATTTCGCGAGAGGCTTTCGACGAGTCGGCACGCGGATTCGAAGGAACCGTTTTCCTCGGGCTTTCCTTGTTTCCGAGTCTTCGTAAACTCGTTATCGAGACTCCCTCATGAATTATTTATAGCCATCGCCGCCATAGCCGTCGTTCCCCTCGTCGATGCGGCTGAGGATCCTGTAACCGCGGGATCTTGATCGATTTCGCATTTCCAACGGGGCGAACGTGTGATATTCACCGCGCCGCGCGCCGCTGTCTGTCGGCGAAACGGATTATTACGATTTGTTGTCGAGAATAATACGGGTTTCCTTCCTCCCGCCGGAATATTCTTTTTTCTTCTCACATTTTTCCCTATCCTTCTTCTTTTTTCTTATCGCGGCGCGGCGCCTTAACAGCCGCGCGCAACAGCTTCACCTGTAGGTGGAGAATCAAACCGATGAAAGATCTCGCGCGAAACGGGCGCTCCGAGGACACCGGTGTCGCTGGATGTTGAACGTTTTATTGGGACGCGGCGAGGTGGCAAGTTTGTGCTTGAAATTGAAATTCAACGATCTCTATTCCCGAAATAAAGCGACGTGAAATTCCGATCTCGCGCGGATGATATAGAGATGGGGTTTACGGGCGAGACCTCAATTTTCGCGGGTGGGTTGACGGGAATGCGTTTAATTATTGAGATTTGTTTAAATAACGTCGCTACTGAACGGGTTCTCGGGATTCCTTTATTTAATTGGTTATAATTAGACGGATTATATAGGTGCCTCTTGGTTTTTAATGACAATTTTTCTAGATATATGATACATAAAAAAATAGTATAGTATATCGAATTTAGTTAGATTAAATCTACGAAAGTATCTAAATATATAGTTCCTAGAATATTTTCATAAATGTGGATATCTGTTGATACTACGTGGGAGTGCCATCAAAGTTAACGTACATAGTTAATAATGGAACAATCTTATCTATGACTCGATTGTAATTCTTAGAAAATGGTATTACACCAATTTATCTATTTCTGTAGCAGGACGTGTAATTGAAAACGAAAGGTTGCTTTCGAGTAAAATTAACCCGGAAGATCCGTTAGGATTAAAATAGCTACTAAAGTATTGAGAATTTAACTTCCTTCAATACTGTCATTTTTATTCTGTTTATTCTGATTAGAATTTAACACTTATTACAATATCATTAATAATGTTAATTTTTTTTAATTATTGTTATTATCTATTACTCTAATATTAGTATTACAACATACTACTATTACTAATATTAGTACTGTATTACAATTATAGTATTAGTATTTTATTAATCCAGGAACATTTCGCAGGAGCTTTTTTCTCGAGACCTCAGAAATAGAAGACCATTATTGTTCTTATCCACTCACATGTGCGTAAGAGTTAAAACAATTCTCCGAGCGTGCGATTATGCGGTAAGGGAAGCGAATAAATTGTCATCCGTGTTACAAGGGCGCATTGATCAACGTCGCGTTCGCGTCATCCCGGTATAGCATGGGTGGTGTAGCAGGATTCAGCATTACTCCGGAATGTGTATCATGCCGAAACAATAAGCGGGAGAGATGTTAGCTTAGAAAACAATCCGGATAAGCTGAGCCGCCTGTACTGCTCGCGGAATGGAAACGGAGACCGCAATAAAGAGAATTTACGTAATCCAAATATAGGGGCAATTGGAGTGGCGTTTAATTCATTCGAAGCGGCCATTAAGATGATAATGGAGACGTAGATTCTTACGAAATGAATGAAGCCATTTGCAACGATATTTCTGACCGGTCTGCGAACACATTTTACATTCCTCTCGGTGAAACTATTTGTAGAGAAGTGAAATTAGGGGCGGTCATTCTAACGTTCGAGTAAAGGGGCAACGAAAATAGAATTTCGATGGATGGGAAACGTTTCCGAAATAGAACTTAACTGACGTGTGGATGAATTATCATTAAAAAGCAATTACACGCGGATAACTTTGAAAGGAACGTATCAAACTTCGAGTAATGCAATTAAAAAGAAAATATTAGAAAAATAATAGTTTAATACGAATGTATAATATGAATAGATAATAGATAATATGAATTATCTAAGTTTTATATTTTCAGTACGTCAAATGTGCAATTGTTGGAGGAAACAAATATAAAAATTAATTCAGGCAATGGATTTAATTTCGAAAATATCAGTATCCACTATGAGAACATCGTTCAATTGGTACAATTTGAAACAATCGATTGTTTAGGTGATACAATTTTAAACAAGCGATTCTCGCAGCACGTGTTTCGGGTGTAAACAACCGGGAAAAAGCGCTGATCAGCGGAGCTTCAGTTTTTTTTCAATTTCGCATTGCGGTCCGAGACTACCGGTATTGAATCGCGGGCGTAGCGTGCATCCATCCTGGGGCAGTCTGCGACTTTAGTCCCTGATTTTTGGAGGGTGCTCTTGTTTTTTTCAGGATTTCAAAAGACGAAAGCGTTGCAGGGTTTTTAATTCACGAGGCTCGAAGCGCGCGCTTTGATATGCGACTCAACGAGGCTGCGCGTGCTAATTATTGTCGCTAATTAAAGCCTTCGTTTTCATTTTTTCTTCCTGTCATTCTATTCTTCCGATTGTGCGCTTCGCGCTATATCTTCCTCCCCCGTCCTGAAGCGAAGGATCGAGCATTTCATTCAGCTCGTATTTACTCTTCAACGGCGGCTCCCGCGTGCGTGTCCCCTTTTGTTTCATTGTCGTCGCCCTCTTAAAGCTCGCTGACATCGTATTGTAAGAGCGTGCTACAACATTCTCGTATTTATGCTACAACAAATTCATTCCGCGAAAACAGGTAAGCGTTGAGTGCTTCTCATTAATTGTTTGATGTAATATGTATTTCCGTGAATTCTCGCAAATTTTCTGTATAAAGACACCCATTAAAGTTATAGGTTTGCATAGTCACGTTTTTAAGAAAAGTCCTTGATTCAATGAAATGTTGTATATTTAAAAGATCCTGAGGTCTGCAAATTAAAAATCATTAAAAACGAATACTCAGTAGATATTCATTATAAAAGGACCTGGTCCTACATTTATAAATACTCAAAGTTTATGGTAAACTACCTATGCAAAATCTACTTCTTTTCCTCTAACAAATCCAGCAGCATTAAAGTTACTTCATCGATCTCAATGTCGAAACAAATCGTGCTACAAGGGATTAATCGCAAGGAAGCAAAATTCACCGGCACGGTAATCGCACGCCTAGTCGGAATCCACATCGGTGTATAACCGAAGGCCCATTAAATCATACGACTAAACCCCTAAATCCTCCCTAAACGTTGGCGTTCCTGGTACATCAGGTCGGAGCGATCCCTGTCACAACAGCGTATCCGAGTCACCGACATATCTTTCACGGGTAAGTCGCCCAGGAGGTCGACATTGACGAGTGTGTTGCATTCGTGTGCATGTACCGTGCTCGGGGCGAAAGTCGGTGGATTGTAGCGGTCGTGGGGCGTAGGACGTCTGGTATCGCGCGAAGCAGAAAGAGACGGAAACACAGTAAGCGGCAGAGCGACAAAGAGGGTCCACTGCATCGGGAAGAGAGACGAAACGGAAGGGTGATCACGGTGGGGCGCAGGCACGACAAGGAGTAACCGAAGGGTGGCGAACAACAATACCGGTAAATGAACCGGCGGTAACTCTCGGGCAACCCCTGCCACATCTTCAACGACGTCTGCTGCTCGAGATAGTGTCCTCCTATGTATGTCGAAGGTACCTTCGGTGTTTTCGTCCCCTCCCGCGGCATTCCTATCATCTCGCCGCGTCCCGTTTCGCGTCGACAGCGTGTGTTCCGGAGGACACAGGGGCGACTGCGGTTTCAGGGTACGCGCATATCCCAGTCCAGGGGATGTAGCCCCGGCCCCGTGCTGTGTAAACGTGTGCGGCCCGGCTGCTAACACACTCGCCGCGTATCGGTGGATCCATAATTACACGGAACTGCGATCGACGAGAGGGTTATTAGGCGGCAAAACCCGCAACGTACTCGCCTCCGCCGCCCCGGATGGGGAGGGAACGTTCTCCGGAGTTATTCAAAGAGATTCCGACGCTAGGCGCGCACCTGCGTGCCCCGCGCCGTGGGATCCACGACTGATGATCGATGCCGCTCATTCTTAAACCGTGATGACTACGGATTGCTCGTTTACGGACCTTATGTGTGCACCTTCTCCGACGTTTCTTCCTGTTAGCAATGATGCGTTGATGCTTGATCAATGGAGCACACCTTCTTCTGGATGCTTATTGTTGAGTTGATTGAAAGTATTGTGAACGATAAGTTCGCTGGTTATATATTGTGTTTATGGTTAGGTTCTGTGGGACATGATTGAAGAGAAAGAGTGGTGGATTCGTTTGGTAGTTTATAACTACTTCGCTTTATATTAATTTTTACTCGTTTTCTAATAGTATTAAGTAGAATGAGTTTTCTTGAACGTTTGGGTGTAATCGTGAAAAGTGCGTATTTAGAAAATTAAAGAAGTTGGGTATTATTTATTGAAATTAATTTATTAATTAATTTTAATTGACACTATCCAGTCGGTAGCGTAACAATGATTATAGGATGTATTATATTAGGTATTATAAGTGTATAACGGTGTCTACACGATTAACGCGAAATGTACAATGGTATAATTATTACAGCAACGCTGTTGTAACATTGGGAACAATATTACGCGCCGCGATGCCGGGAATCCACGCTTAATTCACTACATATACGCATGGAAGTGTAACAACCGTCTACGTTATTACCGGAACGACCCGGCTTCAGCCTGGCCGTCTCACCTCATTCTTTTTTCTCTTCCTCCTCCTCGCTCGTTCCTTTTTTTTCCCTTCCCCTTTATTCCGCGTTGCGGGAGGAATTATCGGATTTTCTGGGACGCAGAAGATGGGTGGCAACTCCGCCACGAGCGTAGACTGTTATGATAGCAGTAAAAATGTTGTTTCGTTCCTCTCGCGCGAGAGGAGAACGCGCGCAAACGGTGAAAGCACAATCGAAACTGCGGAGGTATTCCCGTTCGGCGATAAATGAAAATAATTGAATCATTATAAAAATCGATCGCAGCTAAACTTTATTCGTTTCATTCGAGCGATGTAACTTCGCGACAAAATAAATTCGTTTCATCTCAACGAATGAACGTTGGAAATGTTTATTAATTCAATCTTGTTGTTAAAAGTAAACTCTGTAAACGTTTTGATTTGTCAATCAATGTTGAAGAAGCGGTACGTTAATATTTTGTGCTACATCTTTTTCGCCGAAATAATTGCATAAAAAAGTTATGGAACTTACGAGAGTGGAAGTGACGAGAATTAAATGGGGAAAACGAGTCACTAATCCACTTGAGCCCATCTTCGTTTTCAAACAAAAGGTGGAGTGAGTATCATCGAGCGTTTAACAGAATCAGTACTTCAGTCGGACGGAAGACAGCAAGTTTGCTAGGACTAGTTTCATAAATCGAGTTACGTCGTTGCTCGTAACCCGATTTACATACCGTATTTGACGTATCTTCCCGGGTGAAATTTATACACGTCATACAAACAGCACATCCTTGCCTTCCTTTCAGACAACCACTCCCGCGCGGGTTCTGTGTATTCAGATAACGCAGCTCGCTTAATTCGTTTCTAAAATCTATTTCGGTTAAAATCAATATTCACGCGGGATAATGTTCAATTTAATACGAGGCGCATTTTGTGGTACGCGAAGCCAACAATTAGAGGGTGAACGTAAATGGGGAAAAATAAATTCAAAATATTCAGTGACACTCGTTTCCCAAATAATGAACTACGTACTCCTCGTATTTTTAATAAATATGTTTATCCAGATCGAACAGAAAGATTATTGCAAACGAAACGATACTGTTTTTATTCATGAATTTATTTGCGATCAAAAATGACAGGATCATTTGGGTATTCCTATTTACGTGGCACACCCAGTATACGCTTAATTATAGTCAAAACCTCTGTAGGGAATCAGAGAATTTCAATGAACTGCATTCTTGACAACCGACGCCAGAAAGACCAGTTGTTGACAACTGTAAATTCACCTCATTTGGGAATGTTCCAATTAAATTTTCAGGGAGGAGGGTATTTAGTACCGTCCAATAATATTTTTGAAGAATCAATTTTTTTGTTTACTAAGATTTCTATAGTCCGGCAACCCATGCGTAATGTATTTCCAACTACAAAAACAAGTTACACATCGTGCGCGCAATCATTAATTCCTATTATCGGTCAGTATAGAAAAACTAGCATACTTTACCCGTTAGTAGTAAAAATTAAAATTGTGCAAAAATTGAAACTTGTATTAATTTCAATCTAAGACCTCCAGAAGAGTAATCCACAATTGGGATTACAAAAGATAAACAATAATAGTGAAAATGATAATTTTGAGTCAGCTCCTCAGTATCTTTAAACAGACACCCTTGTCTCGAACAGGTAAATGGAAATCCGTGAATTCCATTGAAAAGACGATCAGCGTTTCGGAACTTGCGAATTTATAATCGAGGATCGATTAAAATTACGGGCGAAAAGCGTATCGAACGTGAGCGCACGCGCGCGCGACCGCGTAAACTGCATCATAATCGTTTAGCGGAATTTGATCTTTAATTTGATTTCACGAGCGTATCCAATTTGCATATTACATCTCGTTTCAGCGCCGGCTGTAATTAATACAAGTAACGCGCCGGATGAAACGTTTCGAAACGTAACATCCGCGGCCGTGCGGCTTCTTCTCGCTCCCGGGTGAATTTAAACGATGGAATAATGGACCCTCATCGGCTTAGTAGTGCCGTCAAGTTATCGAAAATTTAATAGGATATAAATAATTCCCGCGCATTTTCGTAATTGAATTTATGGAACACGCCCGACCGGCTCCGCGTTCTGATGTAAATTTCCACCGTTTCGCCGAATGGAACTTTACCACGAGATGCGACGCCGTAAACACTGGAAACAACGTTGTTTCGTTTGCACATATTAACGAAGAGTAATCATCTTATTCACTTAAATAATATACCGATGAATCACGCAGACGCATTTGACGTTTTTTTCGAACGCGATGCGACAGTGTCGATAATGCATCGTTGCGTACACATTCGTTCTGGCGAATAAAATGGGAAATGTTATTCGTTTCGGTATAACTCAAACCCGTAGATTATCGATGTGATGTATCTGTACGCCCGCTACGGCGGCGATGATAAGGGCTTCGATTTATTTCGGACTCTCGTGGAAACTCACGCAATGCTTTTCCTTTTCATGCGCCGATTAATGAACGAGTTTATGACTTTTCCCGTGAACGCGCGATATAATTTAGTTTGAAATACTGTCGCGAGAGATCGACAACAATGTGTAGAAACGATTTAATTCGCATTAAAAGCTAAAGATAGCTTATAGTGGAGGTATACTGGAGCGAGGGTGGGCATGCGGAGATAATAACCCTTAATTTTGTAATGGTTTTTCTCGATTACTACTTCAGATACTCGAAAATCAAATAACAATAAGTAAGCGCATGTTAGTTTAACTTGATTTTTTAAGATTTTAGATCAACCATTACGATCAAAATTTATAATTAAATTGAAAACAAGAAATATACTATATTTTATGTTAATATACTGGTTGAAAAGATTTCAAGAATATTGGCTCAGTGAAGCTTACGAAGATAAAATCGTTGTTGAACCTAACCTATCCGACTTCTCAACAAAGTATAGTCATTCGCGTTTCGATTATCTTTCGTTATTCACTCCGTAGATAGCCTAATTCCTCCAACTGTCGGTTTCATAATCGAATGCTCGTAACGCTAAATGGAATTAGGTAAAATCAACGTTTCAATAGTCAGAAATGTAAGTGGAAGTTACATAACCGCGGAAGAGAACAATTTAATTCCAGTGGAACGTGCAAAGGAGGAATCGAAGCGGATATAGATCTCGCCGTGCTTCATAATGCAGGCTGCTCGACATTGCAATTTGTCGGATATACGCTCGGGCCGCGTCGGATGTACGTACACGCTCGCGCGAATCTACCTATTGAGGCCGCAAAAGAAAGTTCATAGATAATAACGATTCCACTTTGTAACATCTGCGTCGGCATATGGCCATAAATAGCGGCATAGAGCAGGTCTCTGGGTCTATAGTAGAATCGTGCAGTATTTATACTGTCTGTCAACGTAAATGTATAAATGTTGCAAGACCGCCGTTTCCTGGTACATACGATCGAACAGCAGCTAGTGTCGCTTGGAAGCAGCTTACACATTTACCGTTGCAGCGATCCGAGAACAGTTGGATATTTCGCATGGAATTAAATATACGAACAAGAAATTGTTTCCATGGTGTATTTTCGCGTAGAAGGGAATATTTCACGGTGTACACAGCATTTTTCTGAGTGAACACATAAAATAAATCCCAAGACCATCCATATTTTCTAAAGTGAAACGCAATACTATTTTATTTACCATACAATTATATTTTGCAATTACCTCGATGCAAACAAAGAATTAATGTACGTAAACGTCATACGTGCAAAATTTAATACCGAGTACTACGAACATCAGAAAAAAGGAAATGCTCAACATCGAAACACCGTTTATATTTTACAACACAAAAATCAGCAATATTCGATACGCACGATCCTACCTTTTATTTAACACCATATAATAATTGCCTCGAAATTTTTCAACGGGTCGGTTCAGTTTCGCTCGTTACCATGTAGCGAATCAATTGTATTTAATTAATTTGATACACAGCACGCCGTTCAATACCATCGGTTAGCGTAATCGGTCGTACAATCCGATAAATTCGTTCGGAATCGCGGCGCGCGCCGCTCGCGTTGCCGACACTATATTGTACACCGATAATTATGTAAAAAGAGGCACCCGCCGAGCAAACACGTCCGGGGTAAGCGAGCGTTTGCCGGGACGCTCGAAAAATATTCTATTAGTAGTTACCCTCTATTTGCAGTCCGTAACGAGCCGCTTTTAATCTGCGGCTCACGTTGCAGCTTACGCGCCCTACCTACGCGGTCCCGGTCCCGCGGACACGCTAATTTCGCGGAAAAAAACGGCGAAAAAGGGGGAAAAAGACACAGAAAATCAGTCGGCAAGACGAACGGCAATCCACGGCACGTACACCTGGTCCCGATATCTTCCCTATCAAAGTGTCCGTGCCCGGAATGAAGCGGAACGTAAATGGACCGGCCGGACGTTGGTGCCGCGTGTTCCCCTTTTCGGTGAGATTTTCCCTCGATCAAAAGATCGACGCCGCGCTGGACCAGCCGGTCGACCCCGCAGCGCCGCTTCCTCCGCATCGTTCAGTAACTGGCCGAATTTTATTGGCCGCCGTACGTACCTATAAAGGAGAAATACAGAATGCCGATATATAGTTGGATGCGGCAACGTTTCGCGGGTTTTGCCAACGCAAGCAGAAATAAAATATTTGAAACACGCGCCGCTTGCGGGATTTTCCCGTCTCTCCCCCCCTCCTTCCCTCGTGGACGCGGCCACCATGCCGGTGCCCCTTTTTTTCGGATTCTCTCCAACTCCTCCGTGTTCACCCCTTTAGATCTTCGTCCGATCCTTTTTTTTCTCGCTTGCTCGTCCTCGTTTCACCGCCATTCCCCGCGCCTGTTAATCCGTCGATACGAGATTGGACGGCGTGTTCGAGTGCCAGGAGTCGTGGGCCGAGAGGCGAAGAGGTTACGGCAGATTTTTTGCCGTTTTTTGGGGGAGGGTGGCAACAAAGAGGACGAGGATGGATAAGGAGGATCGAGGATCCGCGGCACAGGCGTTCCCGGGTCGGCTTGTTCTACGAGCCGCGTTGTCGATTCGCGCAGCGGAAAAGGCCCAGGTCGGCTGTTTGCGATGGGCTCTCCCTCATGGACAGGAGACGCATTACATTTGGCAGCGATTTCACTTAGCGGGATTAAGCTTATTTTCGCTGGGCCGATTTCTTTGGCACCCCGGGCAATCCCGGTTTCTTCGTTCAACATCGACAGCAGTTTTCCGTTGCCGCGCCGCAGCTCGAATCTATCTGTCTGGACGGTTCTTCTCTTCTATCACGCGAATTTTGAACATCCCCACTTCGCCTACACTGTCTGCTTCTCTGTGTCGTCCGCTTTCTCCTTTTATTTCTCTTTCTCCGTGCCAGCTATTTCCGGGAATGCTAATCATAGATATACCCGGAAACTGATCTCCATTGATACGACATATTTTCAATGGAGCGGCGGCGAAACGAACATATAATTCTGTAGAGAGCATGAGTTAGGTTTTTCTGTTGGAGTTGATGCTGATGTATGGCTGGAAGTGGACATTTAACCCATTCGATGGGATAGGTAATTTATTACGTACTTGCGTTGCTGTTTTTATTTAGTTAAGGTCGGGAAACGTATATTTTATGACGGTTATTAATTTTATATTATCACTTGCTGGAAAAGTACAACACAAACGTTTCTCTTAAACTTAGAATAATCTTTTATAGTAAATTTGAAGGTGTAAAATTGCACAAAATGCACGCAACTTGGAAAAATACATGAAATATCCAAACCGCAGTTTTGTATATTGTTCATTAGGAGAAACAATATTCTATCGTAATTCTAAAGAATTCCCAACAATCCAGGAATATGTGGTTGTTCATTTCACCCTTGCCAGTGATGTAAACGTAATCGTTACGGTGACAGGCGGACTGTAAAGGAAAAAAAGACGCGGACTTGGATTATTGTCGAAAACGGCACTCCTTTTGGAGTGGATGGCATTCAGCCGGATAAAGCCGGACCGGAAACGACAGCAGCGAGGGTGAGTAGCGATGGTCGAATAATGGACCAGCCATTTCCTTTGAAGTCCCCTTCAGAGTTTTGGCGTTAATTGATGCGAGTCCAAAGTTCGAAAGATCGTCGAGCACTTTCAGCCGGCTTCCTTGCACTCCCGGAGACCCTCTTCTCCCTTACCCTTCACTCTTAACGAGAGGAGATTACGTCGAAGGTTACAGATCCCCTCCCCCGCCACTGTAGCCCGTTCCCATGCCCCGCGATGCTACCTCGAGTTATCTTCATCGAACTGTCCGCTTTCCAAGTTCCGCGAATTTTCCCCCGTCCGTAATTAGAAGATCGCTGGAAAACTCGTTTTCTCTTACTTTTCGAGATCGTTAGAATGCCTGGTCTGGAGGGTGCGCTCCCCGTTTGCCCTTCTACTTCCGAATTATTTATTATGATGGCCGGCAGAATAATCTCGGGTGTCTGATCCGAGTTTGATTATCCGTTTCGAAAGAAATTCCGTCGGGCTCCAGGCGAGTGAAAAACGGCTCGATTAACGGTTAATTATCAGCGCTTCCGAAACTTTTCGGCCGAAACTAATTCACTTTTCCCCGGGAAACTTTCCGCCAAGCGGAAGGATTCAATTGGCTTAATTAACTGCTGTCTGACTCGCCTGTTTGTGGCCAAACACCGGGTAGCTATCATTAAAATGATGTTTTTAAAGCAAACCCACTGCCGCGGACCGTTTGTCTTGGACGATAATTCGCGGAGCGTTTATTTTCTCGAGTGGCTTGCGATCAAATATTAACAATCCGTTGGACGGTTATTCAATTTCCATTTCAAGGGTCTTTTCGAACGACCGAGCTCGTGGCGTGTGCTTGACGATGAACGGAATGTTTTCCAATTACTTGTGGTTCAATGTGTCACGGAATAAATGATCGCGGAACGGTGTCGTCGCTGGCCCGGTAATTTCCTGGACGGGTTTAAGCCTCAGTAATCGACGCGTGAAAATTTCCCCGTAGTTTATTCCGATTCGTAAGCGATAATAAACATTTATGCTTTAACGCTGCCCATTGCCCGTTTCGATTCAGCGGCGCGCGTCGTAAATGCGGCCAATAAAAACGTTACGTCGCGCTGGAACGCTCCGATCGGTTATTCGGACGTGTAATGAAATGCAAGACACGTAGGAGCGTGTTAAGCATTTATCGCGCATTTATTTGCCACTCAATTGGGAGAAAATTATTTATCGGTACGCTCTGTATTCATGAAACGCGACAGGAGCACAAATCGACGACCAATTAAGGAGCTTTTAAAATGCTGAAACGTGCGACGGTGAATAGTCAATCACGAATTGTCCTGTTAGGAACAATCTGTTACACTTGTATTTTGGTAATTGATTATTTTTCCGCCTGAGTATTTTTTTTAGCGAGAGGCGATGAATGTATTGGTGTAACACTTCAAACTTAACTTTACTTCATTTCATACGTCCATGTTGTATTAGTACTCCAATCATTTAAAATAATTTTCAAAACCCTCCTAACCATAACAGACAAATTTAATATACAAAAAAGCATGCGCAAAAATATGGAATGCCACGGAATTATTCATGAAATTTTACTATCCACCTTCTAATCATTTAAGGCAATCCTTATTCCGTAATAGTTGTTCTATTTTTCTCCAACGAAAAATACCGTTAAACGCAAAGAACATAGACATACTATTCCGTGTGCAAATTATTCATGAACTTTTGCCAGTCACAGTTATTCCGTACAGACCCCGGCGTTCTCGCAGTCGCGTGTGTCCTCGCAGCTCGAAGTAAAAGTTCTCTATAATTAAATTAGTATCCCGCTCGTCCTCGTTGCGCCAGGGGAACGTTCTTAGATATCCATTTCGCTGATCGCCGATAAGGTCCAGGAACATGGGACTCGTGTTTCACGGCAGTCGCCGGCGCGAGATCGTTTTTCCGCGCTGGCGAACGTGCCCGGCGAGACTGGCGCGGACGATGAAACGGAGAAAGATAGTTTGGACGCAGTTGTCCCTCGTAATACCGCTCGTTACACGAGGCGTGTCCAAAACTAAATTTTGCCTACGTGCCTTGCGAACGAATATGCACGACGACAGGCCAGCCCCTCTTGCAACAATGGAGACTACAAAATCAGAGATAAGTGGCGCTCGGCGACGGAATTTAGGAATGCCTTAGCGACCAGGGACACGAGGCATTAAATTCCCGCGGAGGGGAAACCCGTACAGGCCGGAGCGCCCTTCGCCCTCGCCTTCTAATTTATGCAGTCCCCGGCCTTTTAATACCCAGCCTACCGCGACACTGCATCTGAGTAACTACTTCCTGGCCAAGCCGCTCCGATATTACGCTCGATTGAAATCTTATTTCTGTTCTTATTTAAGGACAACTAAAAACATTTCGCGACGGCTTATGATCCCTTTCGCAGATGGATTATTGGCGAATTTATAGACGATGAAACGGCGCGTACAAGACAGGTCGCATTCCAAAGACGTGTTTCATGAAACTTTTAATAAGAAAGTTTACGACACACAGGGTTGGAATCTCGGTATTTTTCCGATTTCAAGGATAAGCGATATCTCTTGGCTGTCGATAATTGGCGCTGAACCCGAGATGATCTAGGACTGAATTTATTACCGGCGATTATTTGACCAACAAGTGCATTCTCAGTGTCACGGCTGCCTACTGAATAGCGATTGAAGCGTCGTAAACTTCTAAATGCGACGTTAGTGTTAACTGGTCCGTTAAGCGCGTGCTCTGCCTGGTACGCCATTTTTACTGCTGCACGCAATAGACGCGGATGCTGTTTTCTCCTGTGTCTGTACTACAATATTTAATCCCTTATTTGATTCTAATATATTCAGACAAACCATTTATCGATGATCTCCGTCTTCAAAACAATTTAAACTGACGTTATATTTGCATATGATTGAAAATAGACTACAAAACACATCAATTTTATAAGAAACTTTGCCAAAATATCGTCGATTTCTGTCCTTTGCACTCAACAACGAGAAATACGTCCAGATGTCAAACATTTCAGTGAAACTCTCTGCAAACAGAATCTGTATACGTCCTTTCAATTGGCAGGCTACGAATCGATTGTAAGTAACCGAGACTGTAAGCTCCCATTTACATCACCGGGGCATACGTGGCACCGTGGGTCGTAAACAAGGTGTTATAATATATCGATTACCTCGTGCGGTCGACTTACTCGAGCCATAGCAGAAAGTCGATCCGTCGAAACCGAGCCACGGCTTCCTGAAGTTGAGACGTTGCCTGGAATCTCGATCCAGCCAAGGTTATCATTATCGCGCGAAGCAAAGGGGGTAGAAGGGGAACCGCCGCCCCGACGGTTCTTCTACTATCCTCGCCTCAAAGAACGGTTCCCGAGATCCAGTTACGTGGCTTAAGTTATTCCGAAGTATCGAGGCGTGGGCGCCTGATCCGCGCGCGTAGAAACGCCGTCTCGGGTAACACGCAAAGGTACTCATAAGCTGTATCGAACGGTTCGCCCGCGGAATCGATGAAATTCAATCACGCGAGGCTACGGGCCGAACTTTTTCGCGTGCCGAATACATCCGCCGGCCGCGATACGCTACAATTGATGTGCCGCAGAACACAGGGGAACGAATATAATGTATTCACCGGCAATTTAAAGTTCACCGGGATGGACGTGCGAACGCGAAACCGAGTGTACCAAGATAACTCGCTCGTCACGACCACCTCGTTTCTTCTAATTGGCTTCTCGTGGAAAATATTTCGGGGCTGATCGACTCGAAATTTTTTGACGCGAATTGTGTGTCGGTCGTTTCGGGGATGATTGACGTGAAATTGGTGACATCGGGTTTTGCTTCTATCACGAAAGCTATGTTTGTTGGAATGAGAAAATGATTTCTTTCTTGATGATTCTTCAAATTTTTATGTAAAGATATAATAAAACACAATTTCAAAATATTCGAATGAATACGATTCTCCAATTTTTTAGGCTATTAAATTACTTCGTGTCGGAGTTATAATATATCTCTTAGTACTTCAATATTTAATTTCAAGAAAATACTTTACAAAAACCATTCACCACCTTGTGTATGAACAATTTCGCGGCTCACTGCAAACGAATTAACGCGAGCACAGGAATCACCGAGAGATAGAATTCAACGCGCGATCCCATTCCCCTAGAACGAGTACCAACAATTATCCACCGTAAAGAATCTATGAGAAGCCCGACAGTCGAAGAAGCAATTCAATTAATATTCCACCCTCGGCTTTCAAGCGTAAATTGCCGCCGGGTCGGAGAGAACGGAAGTCCGTCGGCGAGAGGACGAAAGTCGGCTAGGAAGCGCGGCGTTGTCACGCTCGACGGGACCGAAAACCTTCGTCTGTCGTGTGTTCCGGAGCGAAAACGTTCCCCGGGTAGCGGCGGCGCGATTTCGCGGCGACGACGCTCGCGTCTCTCGGGCCTCCGTGAAACAAAAAAAGGAAAGACGAAGGAGAAGAGAAGAGGACGAAAAAAAAAAGATATTTCGAAATCCCTCTTGAGTTGCTTCGGGGGTTTCCCTGCTTTTCAACCGGAGCCGAGGAGTCTGCTTCATCATCCTGGGTTAGCTGCTGAGATCTCTCGAGCCCGGGGCAAATCCTGCTCGTAGGCCGGCCGATAGCTGCGCAAACAGTTACGTTTCCAGTTCTCAGATTTTTTCCTTACGCGGCCAGGCTGCAATACGATCGCAGGGGAGCAGCAGGGGCAGATTGTCCGTGTTAACGAGACCCTCCGTTCCTTTTTCTGCGTGCTCCCTAAACGGAGAATCCAGTTTCGATTACGTCCAGGCCGGGCACTTAGCGCTCGCACATCCGCGCGGCCCGACGCTATTTGCACGCTCGTTAACACATTTTCGACTGTATCCTCTTCCCCCCTGCCCGACTCGCCATCCCGGCTTTCCGTTTCCTGAAATTCTCCACCAAGAAATCGACGTTAATTAAGGCGTCCCAATTCTCCGGGTGCTAACGACGTTCGCCGATAAACTCGGCCGACCAAGAAAGTCTGGATCCACTTGGAACTAGGTCCCGTGAATGGAATATACATTAGCCGCCATTATGCGCTCTTTGCGACAGATTTTGTCATTTATTTAGCCATTCATTGGCCCCGATTCGTCGAGACTTGGGCGGGACGGAGTTCCGAGAAGTTCGGTTAACGTTGAACGTACAAGGGCGTCAATAATTAATTAACGACCGCAGGAAATATTCTATGTCATTTCCGTGAAATGTGTTAATACTAAGAACAGTTTTTTATTCTCTATATTTTTGAAATATTCAGATAAAATTGTCGGAAGATCAAATATATCTACGGCAACTTTCACAAACACAATCCCTTTACATTTAATCCCATCGGAAACAACTTCGTTAAGATACAAACAGAAGAATCATTCTTTACGAATCTCCGCCCTTTTAATCCAAATTCCTTCATAATTTCCCTCCAAAATATCTTCGAAACACTCTCGCATCCTTCAGTTGCCACAATTTCAAATCGATTTCGAACCCAGTCGCTTTCGCGGAGTCGGGTCGGTCCACGGGTATTATCCGTCCCGGTGTAACGACTCGCGACCACGAACGATCAACGGCAAGCGAAATGGACCAAAGAAAATCCTTCCCGATCCCGGCCCGTGAAACTCATTTGTCGTCAGTCTGAGTGGGCTCGGGTTTCCCTCCTCGAGAGTCGGCCGGTGACGGGGCCGGGGAGAGGGTGTCCCGACGTCGCGGTGGTCGTTCTTGTCAATTTTTTCGTTCCGCAATTAAACGCGCCCCGTCCCATCGGCGGCGTTCGATCCCGCGGCGCGGCGCGTTGCCTGACGACTGAGAGCCATCTCTGTCGGTTCCGTCGTGGCTGTCGATTTATATTCGAGGGTCGTCGTAATCGCGCAAAGTACGGAACACGAATCAATTCCCTTGCCTGGAGGGTCGCAAGGTGGCGGACAGGGTGGCTGGCGACTGGCTGAGCGGCAGGGTGGCGGACGAGGGCGGTCGTTCGTACGAGAAACTTTACAGGAGTTGGGTCAAAGTAGCCGATCCTTTCTCTCGCTTCGCTAGCTGTCTCCTTCTCTTTCCTTTTCTCTCCTTCATTTCCTCCTTGCTTCTTTATCTTTCCGTTTCTCCCGATTCCCCGCGCGCGGCCAAGCCCGCCCTTTCGAAACTGATCGCAAAAATCGGCTTTCGACCCGAGGAAAGAGTCGAACGGGGGATCCCGGTTGCCTTCGAAACTTTCCTTGATAATTGATTGTTTTGCCAGTGGAGTGGCTCTTTCGGCGGCCGCCTCCCGGCTACCGTCTTCTTTCCGTTGCACAACGCTGCCTGCCCAAATCGTTGCCCGACTCCCACTCCACGGCCCCACTCTTTCTCTCCACTCCCTTCGTGCATTGAATCGCCAACGACGTCGTTCCCCCGACTTCGTGAACTTCGAATTTTTGGGAAGACTGATTTTCCACCGGCTCCGAAAGGACGCCTGGGGACTCGGAATTCAGAAGTTGCGGATCCTGCGACCCTGTTACCCTTTTTCCTATGGAAATGTGTATACACGTTAATTCTGCGATACCCGGAGAATGTTTGGAAGCCTTTGAAACGTTTCGGACGTGGGAACTTTTATCTTGCAAATGTTGAATAATGCAGATGGAAATAGATTCCAATCACTCGAAACATTTTACAAAAATATATTACAACTGGATGTTTGATATTTTAGATTGTCTAAAAGTTTTCTTAATTTCCTTTTGTAATATGGTTTTTACTATGATATTGCAATGGTTAGATAATACAAAATCAATATTTTGAATATGAAGTGGTAATTGCATTATATTATACGATAGACGGTTTACTATGAAAATAATTTAAGATAATGAATTTCTATTGCTCTCGGATCGGCATAGGTTCAAAAATTGAACTCCTTTCACAACGACTCTATAAAACTTAATATACGATTCTTCGTTGTCGTTTTATTGCAGTTCAATGAAAAGTGCGTCGCCGGCATTAGAATAATCCAAGATACGCCATGATTTTTCTTACACACTTAACAGAATTTAATGCGGCGCATTTAAATGCAGATATATTTATAAAGCGAGATTAGATCTGGATTAAACCTTTCCTCCGAAGTAATATCGCGAGGTATTTCCGGAGGCGGGGGTTCCGGGATAGTAAAAGACTTTTACAAAAGAAAAGATCTAGGTTGAATCTAGGTCGGGTCCAGTTAACGACCGGTTAATTCATCTTGCTTGGTTAACAGTTTCGAATAAGCTGATGAAAAATGGAATGGTCATTTAAATCGCATTAACCGTGAGCGTCGCTTTCGTATCGTCTCTCTTCTTTATTTGTTCGCTCGTACAAGGCCGCAGGCTCCGGATAATTATTCATTAAACGGCCGATTAATTAGAAAATCTTCTACCGCGGCGGAATTCCGAAAAAACTTTCGATGTCGGCGCGCGCGTTTCCATTTAAACCGTGCGTCGGTATTATCGCGGCGAAAATTGACTCGTTAGAGCGAATTAACGGAATATTTCCCACCCCGTTTCGCGAGCACTTGGCCCGTCATTCTATTCCAGTTTCAGTGTCGTTAAAGTCGTATACATAGTGGCACAATCCGTGACGCGAACTTTCTCCCGCAAGATTTTAGTCCGTGTGCTCGTAGTCAATACCATTTCTCGCAGTGTCTGCCATCGGGTCCGTAAACCGGCGAAACGATACGCTCGTCTCCACCCTCTCGACGCTCAAGGAAAGTGTTTACGGTGTGATAAGCCAATTTGAATTAGGTTATCGTGTTCATTCCGTACATTCGGGCATAGAGAACGATCGAGCCGCTTGTAAATAAAGGTATCCGCGCTGGAAAAATCCATTAACGTGTTTCTCTTATCTGCGGCCGAACTACTAAAAGCTCTATCGAGATTTATTTTAACTCCGATGGCCGCTTAACTTCCGCTGTTCGCGCGGTTTACCTCTTTTCACGAACGACTACTTTTTCCCCCATCTCCCTTTTATCTTTCCTCTCTATTTTCGTTCCTTTTTATTTCCTTTTTTTCCGCGAACGAAAAGCGCTCGACGAAACACGCGAAAAACGTTCGAACTCGCAGTTCACCTCGGGAGCAAACAAAACGGTCCGTATTTTCGTCGAAAGATTCGTCCAGCCAGAATTACGTTCCACTTTAAAAACCGAATTATTTTACGAATAATAAAGTTTCAGAGTACCGGAACCAGTGAAATAATATCTGACAATATGAACGCGTTAAATTCTCTCGCGCGCCACCGTTCACGTGATAAATCTTCTTCGCTGGAGAAAGGCCAGAGAGATTATTAACGCGAACTGGTCGCGTTCGAGTTCCACGGTCTTTTTTTTTTTTATTGTTGCACCGATATTTTCTTCCTCGGTGACCCATTTTTAATTGCAAAACACCGCCGACCGTAGATCTTCCATTCTTAACGGCGGTTCGCGTGCACTTTTATGCGCCCGACAACACTATAAAAACTTTAGATTCTTAAACCATATTTATATTAATTTCTATCATTCGTCTCGCAAATTATCTTCACGTTTCACTGCACAGAAACGAAATCTACACGGGAGGCCCTCAAAGTGTACGTAAACACCGCCGTATACTGTAATTTACAATTTATAAGCGGCGTCGTTTTGACGTTTAATAACTAGCCGCAAGTCAATTTTTCACTCGCGGGATAGTCGTCTCGCGAAATCCTCTTTCCGTGCTCGTTTACGCGTCCCGAAGCCGGTCATTTACATACGGCGCTCCCCTAATTCCCTGGCGGCGCGCGCACGTAAAATGATATTCAGCTTATTTCCCCAAATTCAGACGCGGTCGGATTAGCAGCGGAGAATTAATTCCTCCTATACGGATAATCGGATAACGGAATTGCGCGCATAATCTTCGCGTTTCGCGGCTCGTAATACCTGGAACACCGTTCTGTCTATATATCAAAGGTGTCCACCCGTGTCGGGGGGTCGAGGGTAGGTCGCGTGGGACGAGGAGGGTTCGGCTCGGGGTTGGTCGAGTTTCATTTTTATCTCGCGGCGAGTTTGTCACAGGACCGGCATTTCTCGTGGGTTGCGGGGAAAAATAAACAGCCGGTTAGGATGCGTATAACCCCCCCCCCCCCCTAGACATGGGCTGGCCGGATGGAGAGAACGAAACGGGGTAAATGTCGATAATGCCGTTATCAGGGCGCAGCGGTGTGTGTCAGTTCGGTAATGAGCCGGGCCGAAGTCAATCATCGCCGAGTGGCGCGTTTGCAACACCGCCGATAACGATTTCGACAATTTTCGCGGTTATCTCTGGTGCCATCCCGCGTGTCCGGCGACCACAAATTTTCTGCAAGGGCTAGGAAACGGTGCAGCGGACTTTGAATAGGGGTTCGGTATTCGAGTACGTGCAACGACAGCTTATGAGACACTTGATACCTAATTGTTTGGAGAATATTCTTGGATGAAAAACTAGGTTTATGGATATTTGTTTTATAATTTATAGTGTCGTTTCTAGAAAAATTGACGTTCGTTCGTTTAATGCTTGGAAATTGGAAGTTAAGAATAGGCGAGTGAACATTTACCGAATCATGCTTGGAAAATCCAATATGCCACACATTGACGCATTGTCTAATTATTGTACATTGATTCTATATACATGTGTCAAAGATAATTGGCGTGGACGATATTATTTACGAATCCTTATTACGAAATAGAATTTGATTCCGATACGTGAATACTTTAGCGCAAACAATATTATAAATCCATCAACGGCGCGTTTTAACTGTCACATAAATTGCAAACCTCAATTATCTTGGAGCTAACAAACTTTTGTTGTTTCTGTTTCAGGTAAAAGAAAATCCAATGCATACCAACGAACGACGCGCGGTAACAGAGACACATAACGGAGCACGCAGTATGTAAATAAAGGAGCGGTCAATAACGTTTTCAACTATATATGTATTCCCGGTAGCTTAGCCGTTGAATCGAATAAATTTAGACCGTCGTCTAAGAGAGGGCCAGTCATTCAATAAGTATATGTTCACCCGGTTAATCCGATTCGTTTTGCTCCTGATCGCCGGTCCACGTATGCCACGCCGAGGCGAAGCGATTCTATTCATTACTCCATTCACTGTTTCCGCATAAGTGGCCCGAGCGTAAAACGACGAAACGGTATCTAACGTGACGGGTCTGGATGGCTGTTATAAATGTGACTCGTACAACGGACTTCCGCGAAGCTTTCGTTTTCTTTCCCCAGCACGCTCGCCCCGCGGAAGGATTAATCGAGCCAGAAATAAATCCGGATCGCGCGTTAATAAAGATGAGCTGGGTCAAGAGGTCTCTTTCGCAGCCGGTGTCATAGCGAAACGCAACTCGGGATATACATAGAAATGCCGCGATATCCTGAGCGTCGGATCCCCTTCAGCCGATGAGGAAAACGTAGTCTTCTTACCCTTAATCGGTAACATCGTGCGCTCGTTAAATCTCTGTCATCTTCGTGAATGCAAATGCTTCCTACGTATTACACGAATGTTTTAGTATTGGTACGACCGGTGGTCGCTTAAGAATTGACGTTTGACTGACCGCACACATTTGCATTCTTAATCTGTTAACCGGATGACTTTTTGAGCACACGCGATCGCATAAGTCGAGGATAAAGTTAATACGGCCATTATTTTGTAGCCGTAAACGTCAGTGTAAAATGGTTTATACTAGAGCAGATATTATCATTTACTAAATAGTAATCGCGTAATACATAAACACTTTTAATAGAAATATTTATTCATTCGCGTATCAACCAAGCAGATTACTCGCATAAACAGGACCGTATAAACATTGGGTTATTATACTCCCAACGCGAAGGAACAAAGTTTCCAGCAAGTTTGAACATATTCGAACATCTCCGAAGCAGATCTGTACGAAAATTGCGTTGCGTTCTCATTCGGTATTTATGAATTCCGTAAATATAAAATTGATTCCCGCGTCCCGTGAAAATTTCGCTGAAATGTTTTTCCGTCTGTGAACAGGGGACGCAAAGTCCCCGGGACGGTTGACGGTTTCATCAAATTTATTTGGAATATGTTTTCGTATTCGAAGATTTGACCGTCGGCTGCCCTCCCCGAAAATACGAGGCATCGCGATGGTAACGCGGCTCCCAGCGGACAGCCGAGCTTGAAGCGTACCGGTAAAGCCCTGGGTCGCGCGTAGGAAAAGTCGGCCGCGCGCGAATGTCAAATTTCCGAGTGTTCGCTTCAAATCAGTGTCCAAATAAACTACCCGACGGTCGACGTGGCATCTTCTCGCGGGGCCGACCGCTCTTGCTTTCTGTCTTACGATCCTTTCCCGTTGAATTCCCTCGTCGCCACGTTTCCCATTCGGCCTCACCTCCAGCGCTCCCCCTACTGCCTCAGAATTCAGACGCGGCCGGCTTCCACGTCGACGACCATCCACCGTCAACGTCTAAGACGTCTCACTTTGCTTGAGATGCAGACTACGCTGGATGTTTGAAAACGTTTTCTCGACTCCGCGTGCATTCCTGTTCTCCTCCTCCGCTTTCTTCTTCTCCTCGTTCTTCATCTCCTGCTTTTCGCGGTCGCCTCTTAGCAGGCATCTTGTCGTGACAGATGGAAATCTCGCGACCGACTAGCTGCCGGGGACGTTGACGAAATGCTCCTCGTGTTCAACGGCGTTCTTGAAACCAGCGTCGTTGCCCGCGACGTTTATTCTTCCTCGATCTCTTCTATCGACGCGTATCATCCTTATTGGTCTTTACCTTGAATCAAACTTGTGGCGGCGCGCCGCATCGCGTCGTTTCTATTGTTTCGTGATCGATGGGACAACTTGCCGGGGTTCGTATGTTTTTCAGACGATTGCTCGATCTGTGCTTGTGTAGCTTGCTACCGCTGAACCGAAGAATTCGGTAACTCGTAGAATTCGATTTTGAACGAAAGGCTAGCGGAATCAGTGGGAGAACATGTTTCTTTTTATAGGGATAATTTTGGGATAACGAAATCTAAATTTGTAACTGTCTACGTCAATTAACACGTAAACTGTTTGTATTAATTGAAGTGCTGTTAGTAGTTACAGATTTAATTCACTTCGAACATTCGAAATTTTACATTATGAAGAGACATGTTTAACAAATAACATTGTTAAAAAGCGTATCGTACTTAGAGCAGACATTTAAAACTGAAAAGAATTTTCCTCGCTGATCGAAGAAACGTTTTTGTAAAATAATTATCTTATACCAACGACATAGACTTGTTACTAATATCAAATTCATTCATTAAACTAGTGAACTACTGATTGAAATTGAACGTTAATTCATTGTTAATAAGAAAATCGCACGAATTTTTTCCGATACCTGATACATGACAATTTTCGCTAGCCATCTAATTTTCCTAGGCAATTCAAATCGCTGTTCCTTGCCATCTCAAGAAAAAATAAGCTCTAATCTCCTAAATTACAATTTCCACTGTCTGTACAATGACCAAAACGTGTATTTACGGTGGAGCAGGCAGTTTGATCGACAATTCACGTATTCGCCGCAGCGATCACCGTCGAGGAACAGCGCGTGATTGTGCATTCGACGTGCATGTACGTGATGCGACCGATGCGACGAGATGTATCGAAGAGGTTCTGCGACGCGTCTGTAGGTGCCTCGGAACCAGCCTCCGTCCCGCAACCCTTCTCGGTAACCGTTCGCCTGGAACCGTTTATAGATTTGCGTGCGGTACACGTGACTGCGCTTACACGCACGTGCACGCGATACGACCCGACTCGACTCGACTCGTTGCGACGCGTTGGCTCACGGACTGTGACGTACGTACGAGGAATTCCGGACTGATCCGTCTTAATTTAAAAGCAGACTACGTAGCAACTACGCTGCGCGTTCTGAGGAGATCCCGATGATCTGAATTGAACGCTTCTCGCGGAATTAATTCGAGTCGGTTCTGTTTGATTACGGTCTGATCCGTTCACCGCAACCCGTTGAAAAGATTACCCTGCTGCCTGCTCGCTGGCAGCTTGAATCTGGCTTCCCGATGGAAGCGGAACACGCTGGAAATGCTGCTAGTGACTCTGACAGGCTTGCAGCTGGGTGCTGCGAAGAATTAACGCGGCCGCTTGCTACGGTTCCAGGGACATGTGCTGGAGATGCGACGAGTGTACGTTATCAGGGAACGTATGGATGGTAGAAGATTCGCTGCAGAAACATTTAGGAAATTTTGTGAATTTATAGGTCGACTGGAATTCAAAATTTATAACTTAAAGAATGTAAGTTTTATATGGGCATAGTATCGAAGTGTACAGCGTCATCAGAGAATATAATTACGAACTTAAAATATTGTTTCAGTTTTATTTCTCTATATTATTTCATCCATTTTTAAGATATAGAAGATAATTCTAATTTATCATTGTAGTGTTCCGTTCGAAAGCGCGTCCCACACAATCACACTTTTCACGCCTCGTTATCCTCGGCCATCGCGTCGTTCTAGTATTCCGCGAGATACGACGCGGTGTACCAAGGTTAAGGTCTCGGTAATGCGCGCGGCAACCCACTCGTAAGTTTTCGAGCAATCGTACCCGGGCGTGCAGGTCGTTGGATACGTATACGACTTCGTGCACGCGTTTCAAACGGTTTCGATCCTGCAATGCGGCGCGGACCGGCGCGCGACGCGACGCGAACGTTCCCATTATTTACGGTAAATTTGTCGGACACGGCCGTGCGGCAAAACGCAAATGCAGGACACAAAATGCAAAACGGCCGGGTGGTCGGCGCGGCGCGCGGAGGTCTAGTCGGCACGGGGCAGTCAAGGGAAAAAGAGAAAACGCTGGGCTGAAAGAGAGGAGGGCCAGGCTGCAGTGTGCGGCCGGCCGGCCAGATTCAACCGATTGGAAACCAGCACAGCCCTCTGTAATCTCTCAAATTGTTCGCTCTGTTATTTTCTGCTTTCGTCCGGCGGACCAAGGGACGACCGCTCCTCGCCCTCGCATATTTCCTCCTCGTTTTCTCGCGCAGTTTCCTGCGCCCGCCTTTCGTTCACGTGCCTCCTGCGAACTGCGTGCCAGAGGATGGCCCCTTAGCTGGGAAGAATAGAAATGGGATTGTTACAGCCTGGAATCCTCTATTATCGTTCACCCTTGTTACTCTTGGATGTAGAACAATTCTATCTGACCGTTTGTATTATTCATGCAGAACTGTCTGATGTAGAATATTCCTGTTATTGATAAGACGTTCCCTCGCGGTGTGGCCGGGAGTAGTTTGTTCTATAGTACTCAATTTATGAAATTGTGAGAGTAATTGGAGGTTTCATGGTAGGTTGTGGAAATGTGAAATGAACGTTTGCTTGCTTTAGCGAATTATTAAACGAGCGAGGTTTTAGCGTCGCTCAGCTGATTACTGTTATTGAAGTTCCGAGAATTATATTGAGTCGAGTTTGAAGCATAAGTAATTATAATGTTCATCTAAGAGTTACTCATATCTTTACGAAGACATACTGATTTACCAATAGTAAAGAAACTAGAGATTCCAACGAAATGATGCGTTTCTGTAAAGTTGTAATTAACAAAATTGCATGCTATCTCGCGTTCGTCTATCTCTTTCATCCGACCAGTCACAGTCACAGTCAGTTTTCCAAAAAGCTTTATTTCGGAAGCGTTACACCGCGTATTCTGTACGCTTTTTTTTCATCCCGTTTTTCCCTCCCTGCAACCAGTTTTATTTATTCCGCGACTGACTAAAAGGTCGCGACCACAGTTTGGAAAAGTCCTGGTCCAGGTTCTATTCAACGGCAGGACAGAGCAGGAAACGAATTTGATTCTTGGTGAAACACGATGTACCGTGTACTATTTTCAAATTTTTCATCGCGCACGTCGCGACGACCTGCCCGAGCTAATTATCGCCGGTGTCGGGAGTCTGGCTATTTCACGTCCGCGGACCGTCACGGTCCGGAGTGTTGTGAAACATTGCCCAGTGCAAACGAGAGGTAACGGCATGTCGAAAATCATTGTGTGTTTCGGCCGCTCCGTTGTAGCCGGCCGCCATTCGATTCGTGGCGTGATTTCAACGGGATCGTCACACATCCGTTAAAACAGATAGCGGACTGGACACGCGAACCCCTAACATCGCCGAACGAACCGGAGGGTGTATCAAGCGGTCGCGATACGAGAACGTCATTGTTTTTACGCGTTGATAAGGGCCGCGTTTAATGGCCTGTAGAGTTTTCGAGCGGATCGTGATTTGTCGTCGTTCACCATCGACGCAGAGGCTAATCCAGTTTCACCCTTGCCCAACCCTCGTAATCTGTTCGATCGTAAGTCGTGAAATTCGGGAGATGCTCAACACCGGAACGAACGTAAGAAAAATCGTACCGTTCAATGGAGCATACTTGAAGTCTCGAAAAAATGAACTCATCTTTCGGATTTTGAAGAAATTTTGTTTTTGAAGATTTAAACATCGAATAATTAGAAATATATACGCGAACTCTATCAGAAATGAAAATGTTCATATTTTTAGTTTCTTCTTGACAAATCGGTTTCTAAAATGATGAATTCGTTCAAGTATCTGTAGCCTCGTCCTAGAATCAATTGCCATTGCAGCCTTGTGTACAATGAGATGCTTCGTACTATGTTCCACTATGTATCGTGTGTTCTTCCATGGAATCGTTGCTTCACCGTGTAAATAATGAACGACAGGAAACAAACACTGAAAGTGCGACGGTAATCCGTATGGATATTCACGCATACCCAGAAGCGATTCCTTGGAACATGAATATTTGAAAAGCATCGGCGGGCGGTAGTCCGCTAATTTTCAAACGAAAGATTACTTTGACAATCGAACCGACCATGTCGGCAATTTCCGGCAAGCGCCACGCGTAACACGTTGATAATTACTGTTTCAGTGACGGTAAAGTTTAATCTCTGAAATTACTTCGCGCAGGCCTCCTCTTTTATGCGTCTCTGTGCGTCGTAAAGTTGGACAGTAATTATACAGAAGTCGGTGTGCAACGGTAATTTGCAATCGGTGTACAAAACATGCGACCGAACACATCTAAACCGGGCGCGCCCTCGTGAACACACCGGAGTCGTTTCCAGCTATTAATACGCTGCTAAGTGGCTTTTTGCTAATTACCCTATTGCTTATTATCTTTATTGCGTATCGACTTTACTGATATCGGAACCGTTCATGATATGCCTCTATTTGTAGCAGGTTCGATTACACATCCGATATTTTGCACCGCGTTGCGTCACAGGCAATTTGATAAGATGAAATATTTACGATAATTCGGCCCCTTTTAGGGAATAGTATGACGCATCTCTGTGGACCTTCTGGTTCTCGTTTCGCCGTTTCCCAATGTTAGGGTAGTGTTTAATATAATGGTCAAGTGTACAAACGATTAAAAAATGATATAGACTAAGATATCAGTATTAAGAATTAAAAACAGTTTTGTTTTTGTTTTAAATAACACGTACTCAACAGATCAAATATGAAATTTACATAAGAGAAATCTATTCGATTATTATAAGAACACATAAGAATTATAACATTAACATTAATTAATACTTTCTCCGAGCTGGAACGATGTTTTCAGTATCAAAGGTGACGCCGAGCTAAGTAAAGAAAAACTTCTCCATTTGCACACATATACTTCGGTCAGCATTCCAGTATTTATATTTACAAACTGCAAACTCTCGAGTTTGCCTACACGCTTCGCTTCACAGTAAAGTCACTCTTCGCAAGATTTCCTGTCAATATAAATTTCTAAAATAAATCAATTCTCCATCAGATTCGTCGCGACGTTCACGTCTAAATTTCCCCGCCCATTAAAAAGAGCACAATAAAAATAGCTTTAACCTGGCACGATGATAACCTAATACATGCCAAACAAGTATCCATCGCGTTAACAGAGTTTATTTAAAGAAAACCAGTCTCGGTCACAGCTGTTCCCGATTCTTCAACTTCAATCAATGCCCGATGCCCACGCCCGACCGCTTCCTCAAAAGAGGATCGCTACATTTCAGCCGGGCGATAAATAAAACTTCTCTTTGTACGTTTGGCCGTTGCCCGATCCCCGGAATGGGAGTCAACAGAGTCGCCTGGCAAAGAGTTTCTGCCGGTTCTTCGCCCTGTCGAGAGTAGAATCGAACGGTCCGTGGGATGTCCAGTCTCACCTCGATTCTCCACTTTAACAAATTGCGAGTCATCGATCAGGGCCAATTCGCGATGATAGGATCGTCCGTCCCTTTTCTTTTCGTTGGCGGATCCTTTTCCGAAGAGGGTGGTCGGTTCGCACCGCGCGGGGTGTAGTTCCGTAGTTTCGCAGTTTTCCTGGGGTTTCGGTGGCCGTGCTCGGCGTCCATTTGTATCGAGGAAAACGGCTTCGGAAACTCGAAACGCTGGACCGTGGCCAGGAATTTATCCCTCCGCCCTCTCCCTACGACCCTTTGCGCCCAGCCCCTTCTACCGGGCGATCCGCTCATCTATAGTGCAGGTGGACCTGGCTCGGCCTCCGTGTAAACGCCGTATTTATTGCCTCGTTCCCGATGTAAATGCGCGTGCCGTGGATTATTGGGAACTGATCTTCCGATCTCGAGGATAATTCCGGTTCTAGGTGGTTCTGGGCTTGCAGGATCGTCATCGAACGACCCCAGCCACTGGCGGATCCTCTAAATTTCGGCGAACCGGCTAAATACGCGGCGCGGCCAAACGCTGATGTAAACGCGTTGCACGTGCAATTGCACGCGTTGCAAACCCTCGAACCGTCCGCCATCCCAGCCGCTGCTCGCTGCTACCCTCCGGCCGCTTCCCACCCCCCGCCCCGATCGTCATCCTCTAACGAGATAATATATCAATTGCTTCTCTGATATATATCCGGGATCGCGCTCGTATCCCGAACGCGAGAGTCGTGCCCTCCAGTTTAGCGGCTATCGAATAGCTCAGCCAGTGAACCGGCTGCCCCGCGAAACATAGACGAATTGCTCGTGGATCGAATGGAATTGAGTAATCGCTTTACGCCGGTACCAATTCGGCCCGCTTCAAAATGCGGACGTAAATGCGATGACGCGTGGACGGGCGATGCGAAACACCCGAGGAATTTAACTCCCTTCCGTATTCGAAATTCACCGACGGCGATCGGCCGTTTATATAAACTTCCGTTGACTGTGAATTAAAGTTTCGTTTTTCTTTTTTCCTGTTTTGTTAATTGGCACTGCGAGATGTTCGGTTCTGGGGCAACGAAATGGTCTTGTCAACACTCCTTGTCCTCTTTTTTTTACGGTGTATCAAAGTATTGGTACTTGCTCGACTGTTATTTTATGATAAAACAGCCGCTCTGAAATAGGATATAATAACGTCGTTATCTCGAATTCCGCGGCAGAGTGTAAAAGGTTAAAGGACTTGACGTCAGTAACTACGCGACGATATATAGCACGTCAATGTGCCGTTTGTCATGAATAGTATAACGAATGAAACCATCATTGATTTATTGATTTCTAACAAACGAGAGAGTCGCAAAGTCTGGAACAAGTCTCCGACACATTTGTTACGCCCCCTAACCTACACTATTGCCACGATGGGTAACGAAGAGAAATGTAGCATTCTACACAGGGTGTTCGCGTTGAGAAGTATCAAATAAATATTTTCAGAATTCAATTTTATTAATCTCTTTATGGTATCGCGTCAAACTCGTAAGAAAAGGCATTGATTCAGAATCGACCAAAATTACCCGAGACCGATTTTACCTTGCATATTGGTAGCCCTTTGGATCTAACATTGATTCTGCGCAAAAACTTTTTCTTTGGACTTCAAGGTTACTCATGAATATCAATTAAATATTACTTTTCGATTGTCAATCGTTAACCTTTATTGTAAACGTAGACATAAACCAAGCATCAAATTCTTTTCTCTTTCTAATAAATTATTAAAATAGTGCCATCAAACGCAGTTATGGAAGAAATCATAGAACAACGAATGAACCGTTCCGAAAACTCTGACGAAAAAGACATAAGCGCACGTGCGATAAGGTAATTCATTCATCGCGGTTAAGGGATTAATTACGATTGCGCCGTAAACACGAAGGACCGTGTCACGTAACCACGTTTCCGCGCGCCTCTATTCGCGACGTTGTCCGGCGGTCTGCTGCCGGTTTATCAAAGATTCAAGCGATACATTCTAGTGCGAGGAGGCGGGCGCATGGTCGCGTGTTGCATTCGACGCGTTTTCCTCGCCGCCGCGGTGTTCCCGGTGCAAGCGCGTTTCCACGGTGGCGGAGATCCGGTAACAGACCGTGGACGTGACGTTAACATGCCGCGGGATTGTCACAGAGAGGTGGCCGCGGTCGGTATCAGTGCAGCGCGTACCCGGAGACCCGATGTCTGCGGTTAAGTCGAAGCCCCGGATATCAAGAATTCATGTCTGACCTACACCGGTACCGGATACCGACGCTCTACCGCGTCCGAACCCCGCGATTAATAATCATCTGAAAATTTTATTTCCTCCGCCGACCGACTAGCTAGGTCGCCATCTCCGGCGGGGCCACGTTACCGATTTCTTTCCGCGGCGCAACGCACGCCTGCCCACAAACTTACACCACTGAGACCTAATTTTTCGACTTTAATAATTGAACGGTTTTAATCTATTAAACCTTTAGGACTTTAAGATGAAACTCCTTAAAGAGTGAATAGAAGTTTACGATAATTTTGAAACTGAAGGAAAGTCACATGATGTCGAAGTGAAATTAATTATTTCGATTTTTAAAGAGTACTGACACTCAAGTATAATAACCCCTTGCCTTATGATTTGTTTCTTAATTGTGATCGATACAACTACTTAATCATAACTAATTTATTAAGAAAAAAAAGAATTTTGATGCATGGTCTATATATATGTTCTATGTAATATTTAACTTATATTTAAAAGAAATGTATAACACTTATATTTCCCAGATTTGATATTATAGGTTAAAGGGTTAAATATGTTCTACATAAATTACTGTAAGTAACTGAATGTTACAATAAGAAGGGAAGTTTTTTTAAGGAAATATGTACTTAAAGATGTTTTTCATTTTGACCAATGTACGTTGGTCCATTTCAATTGCAACAGTGATTAAACCTTATTAATTTTTTTCATTTTAATCTCGACAACTGTGAACTGTCACGCCTGTTTGCACCGTGTCGGCCCGAGCGCACATACGGGCGTCTGCTTGATCCAATGAAACTTTTATGTTCACCGGGAGTTTCTTACGAAGACGATACGGTGCTGCCTTATGGGAAAATCGATCGACCCAGCAATCGGATAAGAACGGCTGAATTACGTCCACCTCTTGGACGCCGCGGCTTTATTGAAATCTTTTTTAAGGGCCCGCCGTGATTGCGGAGATACGGCCGGCTAATGGTATTACACGGTACCACCCACCCTCGTATTTATGATTTTTTTTTTCTCTTCTTGCGCCTCGCTTTTACACCGTCGCTCGCGATACGGATTTCATGCGCGGCGGGAGTCGAGCGTTTCAATACGCTCGCCGAGCTGGGGATTATTGTGTGATTTGAGGCTGCGTATCAGGCACACGTGACGGTTCTTTTGGCTGGTTCGAACATTGTCACGATAAGAAATTATTGGCTTGAACACGCAGAACGTATCCCTACGGAATTAGATGACAGTCTTTTGGTTATATTTACATGTGCATGTTACTATGAGAGATAAACATTGAATCTTCTGGAAAAGTATGGAAAATACTTTTAAATTTCAAGTATCGTTGGTAAAGAGCTGTGTTTGGAAATTCTTATTTTTATGAAGAACGAAGTTTCAAATAAATTCGTATAGTTCAATGATTCATTCAGTTCATGACAATTATAAATATTATGCTCTCTATAAGTATATTACGAATCATTTATTTTTATATATTTCAATTTAGTCTGATTCTAGTGTAACTCTAGTTTTAGTTCAGTTTTTGGGTCAAGTTTCAAAACAGCCTCTGGCTACACCTCGCCCTTACGCAATTCTGTATAGCTATAACTATATATAACTATGTACTATATACCTGTGTAACACATGGAATACGTTTCGTGTTATAGAAGTCATGTAGGTTATACAAATATCGAATATGCATGAATTAATACAAATCTATTTATAAAAGATCACTGTTTTTTCATTGTCTGTTTGTTTTAAAGTTAAAGAAACGATACAAAATATATTGAAGTTTTCCGTTGTTACCGTTAATTAAAAGTGTAAATTAATTATCTATCGAGATCTTATACAATTTTATAAAATTCAATAGGTTCATCGTGCAACGTGCTACTAATTTCTTAATAATAAGTCCGCTTTGAGGTCCGAAGTCAAAGCTGCGGGACAAGGTGATATCGGTCCACGAAAATTACTTTCGTGCCGAAGAAATGGCGTCGGGGGTGTATCGGCGAGAGGAACGAGCCACCATAAAAGGCGACGGCTTCCCGAAACGAGTCGAGATCAATTTGCGATTTCGACCTCTCGTTCTCGCACCCAAACTCAGCCGAAGTTCTACCAATCTAGACCGTAAATAACGACCGGAAGTTCCGAACAGCGGAAGATCTCCTGGCAGGTCTACACTTTGTCAGAGACGGATGATGCGAGGCTTTTCCGTACGATCCGATCGGCCAGTGATTTACGATGTAGCTTGGAATACCGATCGGTCTTGTTTCGAAGCGATTTCAATATACACATGAATTACGAAATCGAGAAAGAAGTAACTGGGATTCGTAAATTCGGATTTTCTTTCGCCACGCGTGAAGTGCGATTCATGATTAACCCCTTGCCGTATATTATCGTGTCAGAGTCGTGGTAAAGATTCCAAACAGATTTTAACAAATGTAAATGTCATTTAATTCCTGTGAGTGTTTATTAAATATGTTTTTTCTATTCCCAATCATTGTTCTTTAGAGTAAATATGGATATAGAATATACGTAGGGTTGTTTACTTTTTCTAATAAATTATAAGCAATGAAATAAATTTTGTTCAATGCAATTGTGGAAGAAATCATAAGGCAAACGGTTAAGTGCAATATGAAGCAGTTCGCGTTTTAATGATCAGCGAAATCAACTTTTAGTCGGTATCGGATTTTAAAATTAGTGGGTAAAAATTTATATTTTCATAAGTATCTATAATCTACCGGTAAATGATTGCTTCGTGATAAAATTCAGCCACATGTGATGTGCATGTTGTTCAAGAATTTCATTTTATAACATTTTGAAGCCATATTAGCGGACCTGGTATACAATAGTCGATGTAACCGCAATTTGTTGAACTTGCTCTTTCTCGATTATAATCATGGAAATACTTGGTAGGATTGCGTTCCTGTGGAGATTATTTATTAAGATACAATAGATTGAATTTTAGTTTGGAAGTATCACTTTCAGTAGTTGTCGAAATACATTTCTGAGAATGTTATATCATCAAGAAATTGATAAAAGGTAACTATGTAATAAAATTGGTTAATTTTTCAGTTTTTCTTTTTTCTATTATTGCAAACCCAATTTTTGTACCATAAAAATATACGAAGTTCCGTTCATTAATAGGAGTCTGAATTAAACTTAAAGTATTCAGAAAACACGAGAAGAGATGACAATTTGAAAATTCTAGTTTCCTGCTAGAGCATTAAGCCGTAAATATTTCCGAAGTTCCAACATCCCGCGAAAATCTTCGAAGTCTTATCACTTACAATTCGCTACGATAAAACTTATTTATCTTATCCGATACAATTGTTCGAAATTTTAACTGCCTTAACCGCTGTAAAAGTTAACTGAATTTTAGAAATTTTCGAAATCTGTGGAAAACGGTGTGGTTAGGATATTTGCGAGGAACAGTTGAAACTGTGACATTTGGAAGTTCCAGAACAAGGTAATTCTTGATAGAGACAATGCTCCGTTATTTGTCGCACTAAATATTTGAAAAAGTTATGTGTATTTCTTTGAGAAATTCGATAATATTTGCTTCGTAGTGTTTCCCAGCAGATGAAAAATAGAACAACATTTAGAAAAATAACTGAAGAAATTTTATTATGATGGAATAATGTTATGCAATTCTTATAATTAAAATTATATTTAAAATAACGATACAAGTAAGCGTTTAAGAAACGACACGAATATTATTAGACGATTTAGTATTTTAAATCCAGTGTCGTATTAATAGATTAAAATTAGAATATTTCAAATACGCAAATAGGGTTGTATAACCCTTGTTTCAGTTAATTTTAACGCAAACAACATTACGAGGATTATCAAGGGTTCAGTTACATCCACTTGTAATTCTCATTCCGCGTTCCGGTGGGCTAATAAATTTCTGACCGCGCTTGCAACTATGTTTTCCCCTGGCATACTTACGAGACCAGATGCCAGAGTAATTCCCGCGATGCGAAACGGCTGTCAGCCGCGAATCTCGACACCATGTTCCGCGATTGTCTGCGAAATCTATGAAAACGTTTCGTGCGAGCTTCTTGTTAGATATGTATTGTACGAATGTTATTTTGGTGCTTTTGCTTGCACACATACATATATCGATCTCTATAATTGGCTTGTACAAACTGTCTGGTTGAATGGTCGCAATACATTTAATTGTATCGTCTCTTGTGTCCTCATCACGAAGAATGACTTCATTTTATTGTAAAATTGCACTTTACACAAGGGCACTATTCCATTTCTCGTCAAGATATAGGTAACCACGAACCTCGGAATTCATTCATCCATTCATTTTCGGTGAAATGAGTAATTCCCTTGTGAGCTACATAACTAAAATGAATAATTTTACCGATTATTTCATTAAGTAGAAGTAGTCTATTTTTAATTCCATAAAAAACACTAGTCTTCAGATAAGTAAATAAAGAAATATCTATTATAAATTACCTGTGAGTCATTTGTATGCCTTTTAAAGTTACATTAATTTTCGAACGAGTTTCTTGAAAAGTAACTGAATTTCCTACAAAATACGCGGACTTAAAATTTTGATTAAACTACTCTATGATGCTCATAGTATAGTTCATAATTATAATTTAAAAGTAATGATAATTCGTAATTGTCTGATTCTAAAACGTGTTCAATATCTTTATTAATTCGTGTAAGAACATTACGAATTTAATGTGACTTAAAACACGTATGGGTTTTGTTATCTATATTATAATATTAAGTTAATACTTACCTATCAGTGAATTATTTCTAATAGATTGTTTCTTTTTTGTTACAGGTAAGGGAATTTCGAATTTAATAAGCATAATCGAATCGGTGAGTGGATTAGACTCATTTAACGATTAAATCGGCTGTAATATTCGGTTATAATAAATTCTAATTGTAGTAGAAGGCGTGACATGAAAATATAAATTGTAGAAGTTACAAAAACAAAATTGTTTCATGTAATACATTGCTGATGCTTTCGTTTCACCGTCAAAGCTGGAAGCTTCGCGTATTTATTGACAGACAGCGCAATGATTACATGACGCATTTCGGGGTTCGTTTTTCTTCCCTTTTTCCTTTGTACAAAAGGGTGACTCGAGGGAAATTCGGCCTATCCCGGCGTGTACATGCACGCGAAGTCGAGAATTCGTGGTTCTCGGTTGATTCTAGTTTTCCACGTCAGCGCGTAGATGGCAGTACCGTACACTTTCGGATTTGAAAACTAGTTAAAAACTTTTTTTTCCTGCAATTGCTTCCTCAATTAGTATATAGACTTAACACAAAATTTCTAATTCGTACAGGAGAAATTTTTAAATTAAAAAAATGGAAATACCTTATGATATTAAAAGATGAAAAGAATATGAAATAAATGTATCTTTCACGTTAACTCGCTTTTAAACATAATAAACTCATAAATATTCATACTCTGATTGTCTATAATCTCCAAGATACGTTATTGTAGAACAATTAAGATTTTTGTCTTTGATCATTCCAGGATCTCAAAATCTTTTCTCGATCAAAACAAGTGCTTGCTTCTTTAACACTAATATACTCTTCGAAGGACAAACAATTTACGATGTTGCTAAATATTTGATTAATTTATAGTGTTCTTCTGTGCAAAGTTCATTCCATTTTCTTCTATCTTGACCCAATGTTTTCTTGCTGATTAAAGTAACGCAAGAACAAATTGCAGACTGTTGATAATTTTAAGACAAAAGAAGTATTGCAGAAATTTTTACACTTCAAAACGTAAACATTTTGGATAAACGAAGAAATCTATCTCATCGGATCACTAGACGGGTTTTAGTTAAACTACAAAAAGGAACGAGACACAACGTTCTGCCCCACAATGCGGCAACGTCGCACGAAATACGCGATGGTTATTGGATCTACCCCCTCTACTTAATATGCAGGCAGCCACTGTTTATCCATGAGAGCTCGTTTTTCTAAGTATAGAGTATACAATTTTTCATTCTTTTTGCCAATACAGTCACGTTTTCATTTTCTCATAACAAAATTCCATATTTAAGAAAAGTTTATGTTTCTCATTATTTCATTTGTACTGTCGCAGCACAGTTAATTCGATTCCTTATATCTTCGTTTTCTTCTTCGTTTATTATGTGAATATAATTGTAATAATTTTGCTAAAAATATTCACGCTTGAACTTTCAAAATAAGTAAAGGAAATTTTTAATATTCTTTTAAAGTTGAAATACAGAACATCTTGTCCCATTCAACTTCAAATTAATTTCGATTAGAGTCGGAATTATCTTGATTACTAAACATTTTCCAAATCTCTGCATGTTGGAGCTATTATCTTGTGTTCACAGTAGTCGGACAATTCCAATGAAAACAGCCTTTTTTCAGTTGCACAACCTTCGGTTCGATACAGTTTTGGTTGAACGGATTCACTATTTTTCGCTCCTCTTTTTGTCTAGCGCGTGACGCCGCATGAAAACTCCGATCGTTGAAAATTCGCAGTCGCGGACATCGGGGACAATTGTGTAACGAAATCGCGCGCGGACCATGGCGAACAATGCGCGGCAATTAGGTCGCCGATTACGTTTAACGAATCGCTGCAAGTCCTTCCTTCGATGATAATTCCCGTGACACGGAAACGTGGGAAATTCTGCGCGAAATGATATTTAACGAGAGGAAGAATCGTTGTTGGAAATGTCTGGGAGTCAACGGAACTTGAAATGATTCAATTCAAATGTTACGTAATAACAAAAATTAACTACAGCAAAATTCTTGTTCATTCTTTTCTACGAGAGAATTTTATTTTGTCTTCCGATTTTCGTCATTTCTAACTTATTCAACATTGCTGAAAAGTCAGAAAAACAAAAAGTGTTACAAAGTTTGACAAAGAGTTAATATTATTTTCCACATAGCAAGAATTTTCATATAATAATCTTCTATCTAATTGCTTTTTTCATCGTTTCATCCGATTACTGAAATTTAATGGTTTACTAGTATGCTACAGGTATTTTCAATTTCGATGCACGTACCGTTCTGTTCGTTTTTCATCCGCACACGTCTCTCCCGTCAATTGCCGGTTTTTCGCATAACGTTTCATTAACTGAGTTCGATAATTAATTCGACTGAACTTCGTTGCACCTGTCAGCGAAGGCAAATTATCTTGTTTCGGTATCTTGTTTCGTCAATTCCATTATTGCATGGCTTTCATTGGCACTGCACTTTAAATGTCACAGTTCCATTTTAGATTCCTTTGCGCCCAATGTTGGAAATGGAGCACATGAATTTTTCATTTCAAATTCTACAACATCTGCACTTTATTTGTGAAATGTCACACTTATGACTATATTCCTCTTTTAGTATTTTATTTTTTATTCCAACGAATCGATGTACCGAATATCTTTTGCAGAAAATTATTCGCGCGGATTCTAAATCGACCAATGCTATTGCCAAATAATTTCGTAGCTATCTAATGCATCCATATTCTATCTGATGTAACGATCATTGTCGAGGCGGAACTGCTGGGATAATTTTTTTATACCGCCCGTAATGACGGCCGGATAACCCCGAAATTGCAATGATGCGGAAGCAAAGATCAATACCAGCGAACTAATCGTCAATAAATAATGAATGGCGCACGGCTGGAACCGGCCAGATTGCACGCGCGTCCTTTGTTTCAACTATGGTGTCGCGGCAACATATAGAATATACGTGTTGGTGGATATCGATATACAAGTCGGATATTAACGGCATTACCATATGGAATCGTTCGCAGAATTTCGAGATATTACAACGAGCGCGATTTGCATGATTGATTGCGCCGAAGCTGTCACGACTTACTGGTTCCAGGTGAATTATTTCATTTTTTTCACCCGCCTTCGAATTTTTCACGTGAAACTGCAGAAAAATGATTTCGAACGTTTTCTCTTAATCCATAACCGTTAGAAAGAGCACAATGATATGACAAACGAGGTTTCAACAATATTTCCTGCAACTACAAACAATATTTCCTCTGAAATATCTTTTATGAAAAGACACACTTTAATGAAATCCGAGTTTTTCTTTTATAAAATCCCATGTCCTTACATGTTCTTCATTCCAATAAAATCAATATAAAAATAAAACGAATAGCTCCGAAATAACACGCGAGAGGAGAAACTGAACCTAAAGAAGGATTAAATTTGGAATTCACATATTTCGGATATAATTCCGCGTTGACGGGAGTTTGAACTGAAACACCGATCGATGAGCACAACTCGATTCCAACGACGCTACATTTGTTATCTATATGGAAATAGCTATCGGACACCTAAGACGATTTTTGAAATCGAATTGTCTCCGTCGTGACTCTAATTTGATTTCTTGCGTGAAATTCGATTTTGCCGGCGCTGATGTACGAGCATATTTTCTTGGCATACAACCGAATACGGATAAATCTCAAGCCCGCCCGGTTCACCGGAATTCTGAGTAGAAACCGCGCCCCTCCGCCCTTGTTCCATTAAAACGCGCGTTTGAATTTCCTCCGCGTGATCGTAGAATGCGGTTCCCGAATAAATAGATTCTGGTAGTAACCTAAGAACACCGGCTTCTTAACCGATATTCGACAACCTCGCACTGTTTTCTGCTCATTTCATTTTCATCATTGCATCGAAAGTATGGAGAAATGTTTGAGGAAATACTCGCGGACTCGTTGTTCTGTAGATTTACATGCACGATTTTCGATTTTCTGTTCTCATTCCCCTCCCACCCGTTTCGATGAAATTCTACTAAAAGATACAGATACCTATTCATATTATTTAATAATGGTATATTCTATCGAAATTCGAAAATAAAATGATACGGCGAGCAGCGTTTATTGCCGCGAACACGAATTAACGATCCGATCGTCCGCGGTATTCCGGAGCGCGTTAACGTGTGCTGCCGATAATCATTATTATTAATATTTATTCATCGGTACGCCCGTAACACTGCTATTACATTAACGAGATTATTAATCTAGGCTCAGATTATTTCATTACCAAATATTCCACTTTAACAAATCGCCGGTTATTTAATCCTATTAATTCCAATGAGTTCGCAAATACAATAAAGCCGCCCGGTATCGGAACGCCCATTTATCCGAATACCCTAACGCTTCAACGTGCCGTTATCCAAAGAGGATTTATTACAGGTATCGTGACTTAAAACTCCGATATAACTCGATCGGGTTATTTACGGACATTGTATGTCGCTTCCGAGAAGCATGAAATTTTTCTCTTTAAAATAGTTTTTCTCCTGTTCCCCTACGGCTTCCCGTTTGCGAGATATTGCAAAACGAAGCGTACCATGATTTTTAATACCTGTCCGTCCCTCTTTCTCGCTCCCGCGGTCGAACCTCTCGCTCCCGTATCTTCACTGACCTGCCCCGGGCTCGCTACCTGCGCTACGGTCAGTGACGGACGTCCAGTCAGCGATTTCCTTTTTTTTTACCGTCGGTATTGCTGTTACTCGCAGCGTACGCATTTTCAAGAATAATTCTGGGTCACGTAGTTTTCGTCCGCCATTGATCCTTTATGTACACTTCGCATTCTATATTTCGGGGTCTTTTTATCTGGGGAACTAATTAAGGTATCGACTCGGAACAAAGCGCGCTTTCGAGAGCTCATTTCCCTCTATTTTCCGAGCGACCCGGCGGGCAAAGGTATCCTAGTCTCCTCGGGTGTTTTCTTCGTGAGAGATTATGATGAATTATTATGCATTACGCGAGCTTTAATCAATTGTAATTCATTATAGACATTCTTCTTGTTACGAGTATTACCATTTTTCTTCGCACGGTGAAACATCGAAATATTTCCTGAGCGTATATTAACAATTTTATATGCTCCAAGAATTGAAGCAGATTTAATAACTATAGTAAAACAAGTAACGACACCAAAATTCTATTTGTAATAAACTCAGTCAAATTACCATTGGTTTCAAAATGTCTTACGGTCCCCGGAATTCGTAGCAGTCGTCGGTCGAGGGTTAATCCTCCTTTATTTAACGCAACGCGAATCAAACAATTTCACGGGGCGGCCAAGGGTTTCCTACCAACGACATTCACTTTATCGCGACAGTTCTCGTCCACGCTTCAAGATAAAGCTCCGTTCCGTGGAGAAATTAATTCCTGCCGGCGGATTAACGTAATTAACGTGGCTCGGGGCGCGTTAAGCAGCCGCCGGTGATTCAACCGCAGTTAGGACAGGCTAAGTTCTTCATTTAGATTCCGCCGCTTTCCATTTACCTGCGAATCAACTCTTCCTCCCCCTTCAACTCATCTCCCCGCTCCACCACGGCAACCTTCCACGTTGTACATCGAAGCGTCCTCGCTCTCGTAGTCGTCTCCGCCTTAGAATTCGGGGGAAATATTTAAAAAATGAGAAGACGAAGAGGAAGAAGGGGGAAGGATGGATTCTTCGGACCCTTTCTCTTTCGCTGGACGTTCTATCCTGCTTCATCTTGGTATCCTGTTCCCAGTATTGCATACGTGTCGCGGGTAAGACAAGTAAGATAGAAATGCAGCCGTAACGCGACCCGATGCGATCCAGTAATGCCGGCGCACCGGCTGTAATTTCAGATCGGCATTTGCCCGCGATTTAATCGGCCCTGCGCGATGTTCTTCTTCTCGCTCGCGCGCCGCGACCGTAGCGCCTGCGGATTGAACCCACGCAATTCGAAATGAAAGGTTCTTCTGATTTATACGTGATTTTTTACTCGAATTTTTGTAATCTTTTTAGAGCATTGTGATATCTTTAGCGACGTAATAATGTTCCCGGAGTATTAAATTACCCGTTAGCGCTCGCGAACCCATTCCTCCTACGCACGGAACAGATGCGCTAAGTAGCAAAAGACGATTAGCGGTCTTACAACCCAGTGTAAAATGGTTCTAATGATCCGGCAAAGTTTGTACTGTCTTTTGAAGCTTGTTCTCGGTATAACAAACCGAGCGACTCGGCGATTGCGTTGCGGTTAGACTCCGGATGTTTATGCATTTATGTTAACTACTGTAATTACTATAGTTACTATTAAGGTAGTACGTTATGGAGGAACTTATCTTCTCCTTCATGCTGGTACTTGCAGGTTAAAACAAGAAAATTTTACTTTGTCTAAATATCCGTGATCTGTTTGCGATGTTTTACAAGGTGCAGAATGTTTCTCCATTGTTAGTGTTTCTTTGAAAATTCGGAGATTCGCAGCTGCCACATCTGGAAACTTTTCTCGTTTTCTCTGCCCTCAATACACTTGTAACTCAAAGATCGATAAGGATTTTATTCAGAGATTGCGAGTGTACCAAAGGCGTTCGAGAATGCGATAATATCGGGTCTATATTTTGTTCGTGAAATTATAAAGGACAGGGTACGGGGTAAAAATACTAACCATATAATCTTTTATTATAATTCATTCCATTCATTATTAATTTCTATTACCCAAACCTACAAAAGAACTTGTTTTCACTTAAATCTATTTTTTCCGGGATCCAGACATTTCCTCGCGCCCCTCTGCAGCGTACGCACCCGATCGATGCTCGAGCCTTCCCTAAACAGGTACCCCAATTCCAGCTAGGCCGACCGCTAAATAAATCAATGTCTTGTAATCGCGTCGCTGTCTGTGCGGGGCGTGACCGTACAGCCACCCCCGATCCTTCGCTGGAAGACCGCGTGGAGATTATTTTCAAGCTATCACCGGGCGCATCCATCTCCGCGGAACCCGTTCCGCAAATTGGCGTCGAGTTATCCAAGTGGCCGCTGACGACCGGCGGCGTCGGTTACGAGGAGGAGGCAAACAAGATACGGAAACGGCCGTGGCGTGGCAGCAACTGGAAAGAGAGAAAGAGAGAAAGGGGGGAGAGGAAAGAGAAAGACGACGACGGCGACGAAGTAACCCCGCGATAGCCTGGCCGGATACCGAAGAGGGGGTCGAGTGGATGCGGATACTGCTGCGGAGTCGGGGCCAGGTTCGATTCTGCCTCGACGGCAGGAGTGGATACGCGGTTGGTGATCCAGGAACTTCCACTTCTACCCGGCTTGTGCAAGTCTACGACTAATCTGGGGTTAAGCTTGAGTCGCGAGACAGAGACAGGGCGCAGGCCGAAGCCAAGAGAAAGAGAGCGAGATTAATCGAGAAGGTGGCAGGGGGGTAGCGCGCGGTGCTTGGAGAGGAAGAGAAAAGGCTGAGAAAGGGAGAGAAAGCGTGACGACGGGGTTCCAGGCTGGCACTGGCGCTGGTGTTGCAGGGGGAGGGTGAGCAGGGCGGGAGAGGGTCGAATTAAGCCGAACCCAGACGCGGGATCGGCCCATAACCTAACTCGCGGAGTGTGTACCGGAGATGCACTAGCCTAACTCCACTTAAATTAAAGCAATCTATCCTGCGGAACTCTTGCGCTAAGCCGGCGGGTTAAAGGACTGACTACGCGCGGTAGATGCAGCCGGAGTCGTTTCCCGTGGCTCGTACACCGCCGCGGATGGAACCACTTTCCTTTACTTCCCACGTGAACACGTTGTCGCCTCGTCGCCCCAGGATTTACTCGTTTCGATCCACGCCCACTTGTCCCTCCTCACTTCCAACGACCGCCTTCTTCGGTTTTTCAGGGGGTTGACGGGGAGACCTTGTTCCGATCGAATCCTCTAACGGTATTTAATTCTCTTTCGTGAGGTGTTGGACGGGACTAGGGATAATGGATCCTTCCAAGTGTACGATGTTAGAAATCGGGACAAATGGTTGGGATGATATCCGGAGGACGTGCTCTGAACCGTTCGTTACGAATATTTAGGTTTCTTCATATCAGGTTGAATGCAGTTCGTGACAAGACTGGAAATTCAAAGATTGGCTGTGCTCGACTTCCTGGAGATTGAGATTGAAAGTTTATATCATAAATGTTTTTCTGGTATTAGCGATATACGTATACTTGGATTATGTAAAAGGATTTGAATGTTTGCGAAGAAGTTATTAGAAAATATAAGAAAATACGCAGACAGTAAATGATCTTGTTAACTGCTGATTCTCTATAATATAACGGTACATTGCGAGCAACGAATGACTCGAACATCTGTACATCAGTTTTTCCCGGACAGATCTTTAATCTAATGATTTTGACAGTTTTCCTCCTCGGTGTGTAACTTGCCCAATATTCCCGACAAAATTAACCGGCTGTGCCGCGTCTATTTGCAATGAAGAAATTATAAGCGTGTATTCTGACCCAAATATTCCGCCGTGAATAGATCGTGTACTCTGACCCCGGCTGGCGGTAGATCTGCGTCGTAAATTAAACAATATTCGACTCAACCCGTAAATGCGGTCCGTATAAATATTTCATTTAGCTAGTGGCTGGTATTTGTCACCCGTCGGCAGACACGCTCGAAACTTGCGAATTACAATTTTCGGCGATGAACGAAAGGGACCGGACCGGTCACGCGGCCGCTTAGGACAGCTTTTTGCTCTGGCACACTTCCCGGCCGAAAGCCGCGGGATTGCCGTGTAAACGCAAATAAATTCGCCGCGATGGCGTTTCACGCGCGTCCAATTGACACGAGATCGTCCGCCACGCGCCGCGATCATCGATCTTCGGCCTCGTCGGATCATCCTGTCCGTCGGGCAACAGAGTGAAAAAAAGATCGAAATCCGCCGGACAGGCAAATCCTCTGATCAGAGTACCGGCTAATGCGAACATCAATTTTCGGCAGTTTTTGGGGATGCTCGTATCATTATGTCGCGAGCACTGTGTAATCGGGGCTGACGGTAATTTATTGCGATAAACTATTTCCATGTACGGTGGATTAATGAGTCGATTAGGCTGTCCGGGAAGCATTCCGCTTGATTTACCTGATGGTGTGTAAATATTTTTGAAAATTAAATTGACTATATAACCATATATTAATATTATTTACCTGAAAATTACGTAAAATTATTAAATGTTGGGAAAAAGCACTGAGTGATGCAACAATAGAGAATGTCGTATTTGTATGGCGCCTAGGAATGATCGAATGCTTACTTGTATCGTTATTCAATTTTCTCATTCTATACTTTGAAAAGAAACCTTCACCCTACTTTCATTATGGTCTTCCTCAAAATTTCTTCCCAGAATAGCGTAAACCGGACTTATGTAATCCGTATGCTTTTAATATCGACGTTCAAGTAAAGTAAATTTACTTCAAACTGGAAATCTTATCTTACTTTCTACTGGAAATTGAAGTTTCCTTGGATTCGTAGTATTTAGACGAGCTGCGGCAACGTCCAGGTAAACGGTTTTCACCGTGCCAGAGCAATTTCCACGTTCACAGTCACGTCGATAAATTTCCTAAGAGCCCATACCTGTATCTTGTCACTTAATAACAGGACGATCTCGTCGTGGCGGATACCACATCATAATTCATCGATGCGACGACTCGCGGCTGATCCTAAATCACTCGCCGCGGGAAATAAATTCTGTGTTGCCGACGTTTGCGTCACGTATGCTGGCCCCGTGACCTTTCGGTTTCGTTTATCCGGTTCGTTTCGCCTGCCGACGCTCGCTCCGCTCTCTTCGAATTAATCCGTGCCGCACAATCGCCGAATCCTACGTAAATTATCGAAGAGTTTGATTCGACTCTCCTCCGTTTCCGTTTGTCTACCGTTCTCTTTCGTTTCGTGGGATTAAGTCCTTAAAACCTTATCTTTGGGGAACAGGACTCACTGTTCCGATGACTGAATCTGGTTTCCCGGAAGACCGGGAAACGATTCGCCACTTTCCTTCGCTGGTAACCACCACGGAAACGCAACTAGCTTTCCTTTACTTTGAAGCTGTCCCCTTCCTGCAAATGTTTTTCACCAATTTGCTGCCGGATGTTTTGGGCATCGCCTGTTGCACCTTCGTAGGTCTTCAAAGCATTTTAAATAATTCTTCGAGGGTTCTATAAGTCAATCAACTTCTCACTCAAAAGACAAAACTTTGAGTACAAATAAATTCACGCGCTTCAAAGTGAACATTTTAGTAGAACATCTACAGAACTATCATCAACTTTAGACTAATAGGAAAGTGGAACTGCGCAGAATCCAATGGAATCGAACGAACTTTCGAATTAAACAGAGTACATTTAACTCAAGAACAAATCGAAACTTCGTACGGTTTAGAAAATTTGAAAATCACAAGCTCGATTCTTATACAGACATTGCATCTTTTCCTAAAATCTATTCATAAAACTTGATTGTTTCCTTTATGTATCAACGGAAATCTCCCAGTTAGGTCGATACTTCAAACCAAACATCTTTTCCTAACAATGTGTATCGAACGTATCGCGTGCATCAATTGAACGAACGATCGCAAGGTTCGACGAGTGAACCCGTTACTTTGGCCCGTTTTATTAAAACTTGAAGAAAGGAAGGAGACAGGAGTGTCTCCGATCGATTTTTCAGGTCGATCGTTACGTCGTTCGCGGTAGACGCCGCAACGTGGAACCATTAAAGCCAAGTCCACGGGTGCCGGCGTTGATTGTCATCGGGTATTTTACGAAGCACTGCGTTGCCCGGCTCTCTTGTTCGCTCATGGGATTGATATGGAGGAATAGGGGGCTTCGTCGTTACGGCCGATTTTATCACGGTCGTCGTGTTCGGAACGCGGTTCGTTTCTCTCTTGAAATACGAGTCACCGGGTGTGCCGCGTTGTTCAGCAGAAACCGGATTACAGTCGAACGAAGCCATGCGATCGATACGATTCACGCCAGTTAACTTTAATCCACCAAACAACTTTTTTTTCACGTGCGAGCTTTGCATTTCAAAAATTTTCGCCCCTCTCGCCTCCATCCCTGCCCCGCCGTCCTCCTTCACGATCATCAAGCTTGGCAAAACAATTACTCGCGACATGAAGTACGAGCAACCTTCTTTGTTTTCTTCTTGAATGGATCGTACGGTATTCAACGATATCGAAATAATGTCAGGCAAATTCGGGCTGAACGCGAAATTAATTTCGGCTATGAATTTTTCTCGCCAAAGATTTCTCGTTTTAATCGGAATTTCTGCTGAGTAATGGATTCAATTATAAATGTTTAATCGGTTTTCGTGTTGCAGTATTGTTTTCGATATTCCGGTTCGTCGTAATTTATGGCTACCCTTTTCGTTGTATTTTACAGTCGTACTCTATACTTGAATAATTTTTATGCGTATTGTGTGTAAAATTCAAACAAAAATAATTTGACATGCCCAAAATATAATATCATTACATATTTGTAAACCTAGTTACAATGTCACCTTTCTCCATGCCTATTACGTTTTACGTAGATCGCAATCAATACAAAATCACGTTACATAAATGTAGCATAAACGAAACCTAGTCACTGATCTCTAGAAAAGTAACTCCATACTCCATCAAAATCACGTTCACCCGTTGCATCGACTCGCCGCCGTCTTCACCTTAAAACTTTATCCACGATTGTTTATTTCTCTTTCCGCCTTTTCGCCGGAGTTCACCGAACACCGACAGAATCGGACAATATTCGGCGGCGCGTTCGTGCCCCGACAGTCATTGTTTTTTAATTGAAGGCCGTGCACCCGCGCGCTCTGCTCCCTACGAAAGTCTCTTGGTCGCGTGAAAGGCGGCACCATCACCACTACTATCACCACCACCACCACCGCTGCCGCCGTACCGCCGCCATCGTCGCTACCACCACCACCCAGCACCACCGGCACCGTTGCCGTCTGTAAAAAAGTTGGCTTGGAAATTTTTTCAATTAAAAACCGTCGGCGCGTACCGTCCAACGAGCTCCAGCGACGGGCAGAAAGCGGGGTGGATAGCGCGCCGGGGCAGCGAGAGGGGGTTGGTTTTAATTACTGTAGCATCGTTACGCATCGCCCACCCTGGTAAGACCGAGCTAGAAAAATTCTGGCGGCAGCTGCGACTGTCCGCTCACGGCGTGACGCGTCCACGGAATAACGTAAGATGATGAACGCTCCAGAAAGGAATTAGGTAACGAACATTCTACCCCTTCAAACTGCTGTTTCACTCTTTTTTTCTCAGCGAACCGCGCCGAACGTTGAATAAAGTTTATTTGTTGCTTGAGCTTTTTAAGAATTCAAATAATGTTGTTGGATTCATCGATGTTTCGTCGACGCGTTCACTGCGCGAATGAATATTTAGTTTGATGAAACTTAAATTAGGAAATCAATATTTATTGTTGGGGTCATAACTTTCTTCTACAATATCTTAAGGTCGTGTTAAAAATTGGTACAATTATTGAATTGTATTCTTTTATGATTAATAATTTAGTACTTTTTCAAGTATAAATCGATTTAAGCTTGAAAATCTGTAAATAATGATAAATATAAATATATATATATATTTAGTTAGCAGTGGAATATGACAATACTGGTTACATTAACGCTCCAACGTGTACGTATTTTGATTTCAAGCGGTAATGAGCGTTTCCGAATTAAAATGAAAAATAAAGAAGAACGATTCCTCTGTTAACAAGCTAGGTTTGGATATAGATGTATTTAGTAATTTTCGTGTTCCGCGCAACAGATTTATTGAAACAATTAACAGACAGCCGTGGATACACCTCGCACCGCAATATTTGATGATATAATGTCGTATTTGCCACAATTCCAGCGGCAACATTGTTCCGGTGGTACAACGATCACAGATACGCGCACACGAGCACACAAGTCCGCGAGTAACTGCAAGTAACGCAGTTGCAGATTGCGCTGGGACTGGTTTACGATGTCACTGGCTACCTAGAGCTTCGGTTGTTCGTTCACCGGTGTGACTGTCACTAATCAGTGCAACGGACCGTCCAACTGACTGGTATTGTACACACGCATGCACGAACACCCGTTTATATAATATTCGTTGTTAACGTAAAACAAGAAACCAATTCAATTGGCCGTGATTAACTCAAAATTAACATGTCACTGTTTGCAATATAAATTACGTATCGATTTCGGCCCAATGAGAAATCTATTTTGTCATTCGGTGGAAAATATTAGCGAATAGATTAGTATTCTTACAATTGAATGGCAACGTTATTGAACTTTTTATTATAATCGATTTCGAGGCGGCGAACAAATAGCTCCTACATTGAAACGAATAAACGCGACTATTGTTTTTTCCATTATTGCTAGTTCACAGTAGATTAACCGTCGATTCAGCGGCATCGAATTGTTCGATACCCAGACTCCGCATCGAAAAGCTAAAAATGCGACGAGACAATTATATTTGCATAAAAGAAAAGTTGGATCGATTGCGTTCGAAACGTGAATGCAGTTCCCGTTTTTAAGCATTCGCTTTGTTTTCCAAACAAACGAATTTTGTCCCGAGCTGAAACAACAGCGGAAATAATATCGAAAACATTTTCGGATTTCACGCGTTGTTTGCGTTACGTTGCTCAGATATGAATCGCCGACCACTTTCATATTGCATTGATCCGTATAATCCGGAATAAAAGAATCTTTACTTCTTCACGATCCGTTCTAACTGCCTAATGTCCAATTCCTATCGCCTATTTCCCAGTTACAGCAAAGTCCGGTGATCATAACGCGTTCAATCTGCCATTTACGACTCATTAATTCAACAGCTTCAATTTCAGTTTACCTTTTTCTGAGATACAACTTTCCATTGCGCCGGGTCGATTCCTTTTTTCATCTATTTAATAATCTCCTTTTCCCTTCCATCGAGCTCGCCATCATTAACATAATTAAGGCGGCGCAAGGCGAAACCATGCCGTTGGAAGCGGCGATTGGCGCAAGCCCGCCGTCAGGACAGTCTTCTGAAAATGTTTAGCCGTGGATGCGAGCAGTGGCTGACGGAGGCGCAGAGACCGGGGGAATACAAGCGCGAAACGTATATTTATAGCGAGTAACGGAGGTCGTCACGTGGGAATAGACGCCCGACGTCCATTGACGCGATAAATGTCGCCGTCAGCCATTAACGACGCTCGACTTGCCTCATAATCAATGGAAGCTGTCCGTTCTCTCTCTCTATCTCTCTCTTGCTCTCCCTCTCCCTCTCCCTCTCGTTCTTCCTCTCTCTGTCATTCTCTTTCTGTGTATCTCTGTCTATCTCTGCATCTCATGCCTGTCCCCCGCCCCCCTTTCGCTCTGTCTTACTCTCTTACGCCCACCACTACCTGTCTCTACGGTTTCCACCGAGTCGGGCTCGACAAATTAATTTTCTCCGTTTTTCTGCCTTCCAATTACCGTGCTGCCAGCGGATCACGTTGTCTTCCTTGGAAGGAGGGGCGGTTTCGATCCTGGGTATTAACGGATCCCGCTCGCGACATTTCGAGCCACGGAGAACCGTGTCGGAGTAACCATTCACATTCGTTGGACCGTTGCTAAATCTGTTTACGGTTTAACGTCATATTTTCTACACTGTGTTGCGTGTGTAACGCGCCAGTAGAATGGTTGTGTTCAGAGCCAGACCCGAAAACTTTTCTCCTTTTTGATCCACGTACATATTTACGGAAGTATCACTGACTGCTAAATGAGTTTCGATCTTCGGAGATTTTTCTGTTTTATAACGACGAATAATTTTCTAACAGCGTGTTTAATTATTTGTTACTGCCTAGTTGAACAAATGTTCTATTCAAAGTCGACCACTGCTGAACAGTATATGGAAATGTACAAACCGCAGTCACGAATGCAACTCTAAACTCACAAGTTTCGTGTGTTAGCGTGAGTAGAATGATTCTATCCGTGGTTAGACCCAGAAACTGCTTCTCTTTGATACGTTTGTTCATACTGTAAATGGAATTGGACATTTGAACGTAATTTTGGATATACTCTCAGTCCTCAAACGCTTTCAAATGTTTACCATTATTGTTTGCGAGAAAGTGGTTTCTAAAAATTTCTATTTTAAATCCTTGCAAGTTAACCGAACCATCTAATTCTACAAGTCATGTATCCATAAAGTAGCATAGTACATATTTTATTCAATATCAATTATGAGAAGAAACAATTCTATTTCAAACCCTCATAATTATCGTTCGTTACTTCAAGGAAAGCTCATAAATCTATCACCAAGAAACTCAGAACCGTTCATCCACACCTACGGAAGCAACTATTAACAACAGAGCTCAAACATTATATTTCAAACAAGCGAAAAAGTAAGCTAACGTTAAGTATCCGAAATAAGTTTGCGCGGAGCGTTCTTATCTGTTTCTGCGCCATATACATAAAATATGCTGTACCGAAACGAGCAACCGACCAAACTATGTATATCTATCGTATCACTATTATTTCATGCACCCTAACCCCGAACACCGCGAAAGTATATACCCGATAACGCTATCACGCTTCAAGGGTCCAATAAATTTAGCGAGCAGAGTTACGGCAGTTTAAACGATACCACTCCGTCATGCGGTCAGGTGGACGGACCTTGTCTACGTGTAATTCCCGCACGCGTCCGGCCGATCAGCCGAAAGATTCTTTAAAATCCGACGTGTACGAGCAATTTGTTCGCCGGCATACTTTACAATCTGCCGGGCGACGTAGCGCAGCGCGAGCAACGGACAGGTCCCCGTAAGTATCTGGTTAACGAGCCCGTCTCATCCGAAAGCGTATCTCGGGGGATCGTTCGAAATCGGGCCGGTCGGAGCCGGTGGCCGGGAATTATAGGCGCCGAGAAGACTCCTACTCTCGACCGCGGTTAACAAGATAATAACTGCGCGATTACATGTTTAATTTTCCGTGCTTAAGATGTGTCCTGGCGATAAGACGTGACAAATATTGCCCATAACCCCGACATAACAGCCGCCCACCGTGCTGACAACCGCACGGGGCCGTGATAAAACGAGGCGGAGAAGAACGAACAAGGGGGAACGAGCAGCAAAAAAGAACAAAGAATGAAACACGGAAAGAAAGAGACAGCGAAGAGGATCGAGAAAGAGGGAAAGGGAGACGCGTCAGGCACGTGTTCGTTTGAGCGTGCGTACGAAAGAGCGAGGAAGACAGCGAGCCAGAGGAAACGCGTGGAACCTGTTCTACCGTTCAGGCGCGGGTGCCCGGCTCCTGGGGATCGTTCTTCGATCGTCTACCGCCTGGCACGATTAAAGGATGCCGTGCGGAGATGGCTGAAACAGATTCAGCTGCTCGAAAGTCCGCTCCGCGATTGAATGCCGATCAGAGCGTACACGGACCGTTTTATTCGGAATTTCTCCGGTCCCACTGACTTACTTCCCGCATCATTTCCGGTGAGTCTGGATAGCAAATTGATTTCTCCCCTTTCTTTCTGGTAACGGGCGTAGGTGTTCTACGAAGCGGACGTTCGGCTACGTTCTCGTCGGTTTTACTGGCATCGATTTCCTGCGATCATGTTTGACGAACAGCGGCGTGGCATGATAGAAATTTTCGGCGATCGTTTGCAATCTTCGGAACACGTTCCACTTCTAACTTTGTTGAAGATTTGTTGAAATTTCGTTTATTTTGTAGATACTTATCGCAATCTGTTTGTCTAGCGTATTTATTCCTCTATCCGCACTTGAAGTAATTCTCTAATTATCTTTTACCACTCGTCTCCTTTTTTCTCAATAAATTTCTCACTAACATTTCACCGTTGCTAAGCATTAAACGAAGTTCAACCGCTGTCTCCAACATAACTCTAAATTCACGAGTTCAAGTATACGCGAGGGATTCGTTATTTAACTTGAAACCCTTCAGCAGCTTACAAACAGTTTCATCAAAATCCTCCAGTGTATTTTAAACATTTCCGTAACGAAGGATTGAGCGTAGCTGTCCCTGTGTTCCGTCCGAGACGAAAGGTCGGTAAAACGGAAATGCGAGTGCGTAAAACTGTAAGGACAGTTTCTTTTCACAGTGCGAGGACGAGGTCGTGCATCAGGTCCGCATAAGAAATTCAAGCCAAGCGTGAAGCATGCGCGCGGAAATTAACAACTTAACTTGGTTACCCAAGAAGAGCCTGTGGTACTCCCTTGGAAGCACCGCGTTAGCGCGAGCTCGACCCGGAAATTCGTCGAAGCACGACGATGAAACTTAACCCATTATATCTCTCCGCTCTCCGCCACCGCCTTGCTCGCCCTCCTCACGCCCCGCTCTCCCTCCTCCCTCCCCGCCCCGCCGAGCCACATACTCTCCGCTATCCATACTATCTACGTCGTTATTTCCCTTACGTTGTAATCTTTCACAAGGGAATCGCTGACTCAACTTATGCGCACGCGATTCCAAGTTCGGCTCGAATTACGGCTACCTGTATCTTTACGAAGCTCGCCGGAAAAGTCCTCGCGCGAAGTTGTCCGTGGCCCCGCGCCGGAAGTTCCGCCATTACGATAAATTCCGCAACGGGGACCATGTATCGGACGGGCGTAGTAGTCGATTCTCGATTAATATCGCGACCGCCGCTCCGCGGAAGTTTCGCTTACGTAATTCCTTTCCATACTCCATTGACATACTTTCCGTTTTTTCCATGCCAGTTCTTTGCCGAATTCCTTGGTCACGGGCCGACAAGTATCGTTCGATCTTGGTTCTCGAAGATCGTGGATGATAGTATCGAGTCGTTGGAGTATTAGAAATGTCAAGTTCGTTACGGCGAATTGGAATGTGTACGATTAAAAGTTACGGGGATGAGTGAAAACATCTTTTAACACTAGAACTACCGAGCATTTATTACGACTGATATGTAATCTCTAGAAACATTGTAGCAATCGATTATTTTCAGTTTCTTCAAACTTTCTCTATAGTATTCAAGTGAAACTATTTATTTATTAACCAGTCATTTTTACTAGCACGGTAGTTCTATTGTTCATAAGATTTACCGAGAATCCTTGTTTTAGTGATACTTTTAGTTGCTACTTTGTTCACTGAAATTTTGTTCGCCGCAAATCTGACGCTTGTATTCGCGTCTATATTAATTTCACATTGAATATGGGATATCGTATATTCTTGGATAAATAGTGGGGAAGATAAATATACATTTCATTCGACGCGAAATGTAATAAAGTGGTTTATGCGGTCGTGGATGCGTTTCGAACTACTTCCTCGTTTACGAGGTGCTCAGTGTCTCGGAAACGAAAGACAAGTGGCGACGGCCTTACCGTTGGCCGGGGTACGGAATGGTTTATATTTAATTGAGCGTCGTGCAGCGCGGGCGACAAAGCGTTCGTCAAACCCTTGGTCATCTTTGAGCGAGCGATCGTCGGTTTATGGAAGCCGTGCAACGCGGCCGCCCGTTCAATTTCACTCGACTTCGCGACGACCGAAGGCGTATTGTGGCGAGTTTAATTCACCTGGAGTAAACTACGGTGGCCATTGTCCATTATCCTCTGCCCTTTGTCCCGTCGCTGCGTTGACGTTCGTTCGTCAGTTCAGGTACCTTATCGCGACACGCACCAATGGGCCTAGCGCGACGATCCTAATAACTGTGGAACGCCGATCGACTCGAATACGGCGGACTTGTTCAGCTACAATTTTACACACTCGAATAATAAAACTGATAATCGAATTGATAAAACTGCAGATACAGCCATAATTCGGCGGACAAAATGTAGGATACGGTAGAACACGGGACACGCCGTGCAAACATGGATCACGAAATACGCTGGCCCGATAAAAATGTAGAACACGAGGAACACAATAACTCGAACTGCAAATCACGTGAATTGTAACAGGTTTACAAGTCACTGCGTCTATTACACGGAATGTTGTTATGCTGAGTCGTTGTGTCTCGAAATATACAGGCTTACCTGTAATCAATGACGCGAGTGGAGAAACGGTGATTTCGCGTGTGAAATGTATCAGGAATATGGAATACAATATATGCGCGTGACGAACGATCGAAAATATTCGTGGAATCGTAATAAACATTTATTGCCTCCGTATATGTCTCTTCGTTAGTCGTTTGCTAACAAGCTGTTTGTTACTTGTTTAGCAACCGTTGTTGGGACAACAAGGGGACAATTTTACGATACGGGAAAGTATTTATAAAGACGTTCATAACCGTTAGCTTTTCGTTCAGTACTTTAGCAGGCTGGCCTGCAGCCAATATGCAGCACATAAGGGTTCAGCTTAGAGATCAACCATTGTCTATTTTTTCACTTTAGCCCAGGTATTGTAAAGTCGTGTTCCAGAGGGTCCGTTAGAATTTCAGAAAAAAATGTCCTTAAGGGTCTTGACCTAATGGAATTTCCTCAACGTTACCAAACATTCGTCCAGCGTAGCGACCAGCTCCGTCACCCTCGCTCCAGGGAAATTCCGCGCTACGGGCGTACTGGAAGGGGATGATACAGGAGTGGGTATCATACTTAGGAAGGGATAAAAAACCGCCCCCGAGGCCCACCTTCGTACATCAAGAGGGAGGGGGTAGGCCCAGGAAGATTACAAAAACCCTTCAGACAGTCAGAGTTTAGAATCAGACCAGAAACAGCATCAGTTAGAGTTTAGAATCAGAACAGAAATAGCATCAGTACAATTAGAACACAGTTTAGAAACAAACCAGAGTCAGATTCAGTTGAAAATTAGAAACAGGAACACATTCAATCAGGAACACGTTCATTTAACAACCACGTTCATTTAGGAACAAATTAGAAACACTTCAGAAAATCTCCGTTCAGGGAGGTACATCATTCAGTCAGTCAGTCATTAGAACTATTAGTCCCAACATTGGGTGATCCCTCAAGAAAAATTCAGCATATATTCCAAGTGCTCGTGACAGTCAGAGTGCATTACAACCGTTATTCTCCAGCTTTTTGTTACTCGTTCGGTAATCCTCGTTTAATCTTAAATCACCGCTTCCGAACGAGATCAAACAGAATTCCGATGGAAACGGTTAACATTGATACGTGATTACTAATAAAGAGGCGTTTCGTACTTATCGCGGCGCATAGCAAAATTAAACGCAGTCGGGGTACGATTAATGGAAAACGCAGCCGTTGATTAAAGCGGGTTATTTGCGTTCCCAGCCCCTCTCCCGTCCAACGGTAACGAGTATAAATCGCCTGGACGATTTATCGGACGTACGAAGCCCGGTATCTGATCAAACATCGAAATTGTCTAACGTACCGCGAGGAAAAATCGTCAGGGGTGAGCCGCTTGCGGAATGAAGTCGCCCGTGTCGCGATAAACCCGTAGTGATTTCGTTCGTGGAGCTTCGAGGAAACGCGATAACGCGGCGGCTGCCTCCAGCGTATAAGAGGTGAAATGCGGGACGCGTAGCCGTGACAGGGCGAAGCGATGGCGGCCGGATCGCCGGCACAAAAATCCGCGGTAAGCGGCGATAAACTGTTACGCGGTGCATCAACTCGCGACGACTAATTGCTGCGACCAGCAATAATCGTCCGTGGGCGAGCACGCAGCCAGCAATTATTTTTACGACAACGATGATATTGTCCATTTATTTACCGTAGCCCGCCGCAGCGCAGCCCACCGACTCGTTGCCAATATCGCGTTTACCCGCGGCAACGCTAACGCTCCTATAAATTCCTGGTGTTTACCGGCCCGTGGATGGCTCTATTTCGAAACGGCTAGCCGCTTCTTGCCAACCTCCCATACCCGTGCTCTAGCGGAAGATTTTCGAGCATCTCGTTTCGGGTTTATTCCTATTCGATTTTCATGAACGTTGCACTCATTGATATTTAGCGTTGCGTTTGCCTCGGATAAGAAACTCGTATTCCGGGGAATAAATATGTTAGCGGTGTTTTACGGCTCTATCGTTTGAGATCGGTAATAAGGTTATACATAGTAAATACTAGTAAGTAAACGTTTGTTTTTGTCATGCTTTTTTGGTTATGTTGTTTCGAACATATAACATATTTTCATTAATCATTAAGAGGAAAATGAAAAAGAACGCTGAAGTGCGTGATGCAATGCACGTGCCATTTTTCAATTAGGAAATTGCCCGCTGCGTTTTTCACGGTACATACGCGTAACTAACACTCGAACGTTAGTTCTGCTCTATATTATTTATATATTTTTTGCGCTTGAGCGAAACACTGGCGTGCAAATATACGACACGTTGTACGTAATATAAACGGCAGTGCACAATTGAAACACAGTGATCAATGAGTTGAATCGTTTTCTCTCTTTTTTTTTGTTCGTTTCCGCGTGTTTTTGGTAACGGGCGCAATTGGTTGTGACTATCGAGCACATGCAAACGGCACGGCGAGCAGTGAGGTATATGTCCGATTTGAGCGGCCATAATTAAAAATTGGTTAATACGCAATTGTAATTTTATATCTTACATTACGTGTATTAGTTACATTCAACTATGGATATCTACATAAAAATACGTGGTAGAAACATAATCAACTATTAAAGTCATAGTATATACTTTCCTGAAAAATTTTGATATTGAAGAAAAATTCGTACACCATTTCCACATACTTATTTATGTTAGACTTGGGTTTGAACACTGGACAAAATTGGAACAAAACTTACACATCGATTTGAAATTATTTCACAATTTCCTCCATATACGAGTAGTACACTTTCCTTTGTCGCCGTATGAGAAATCAAAACAAAGATTCTGAGTTCTCCTACAGGAAATTACGAGAGGCTGTTTATTATCACGTATAAACGCATGGCGGAAAATTCGTACGTGTCGCGGAAGGACACCAATTCTCGGAGAACGAACGCGGTGATTGCGGTTTTCGTTCCCTTTACTTCGGTCTCTCTCTGTTGCCCTCCCGTTCCCCCTTTTCCCTTACCGCTGTCGTTCACCCACCCGTTCGTTTTCTCGGTCTGTTTAGCCATTGTATTTTCGCGTTCTTTGTGTCTTCCGCATTTTTCTCTCTCTTCCTCCATTGTCCGAAGCGCGTCGCCAGCCGAGTTAGATTTATGGAGCGTTATTACATGCCGCGATTCGTTTTACCGTGTCGCTTTGTTGGCCAACAGTTCGGATAAAGAGACAAATACTCCCCGGGTCCGATGCATAATTCTCCGGACCCCGGCGTAATTCTGAACAAATTTAATTGGCTGTCGCGCGACCGCCCGTGTCACGCCGCGAATGTTTATTTGCGAAAGTTTCATGGAAACGTTCGCAGCGGCGCGGCGCGCGTCGGTGAACGAAAAAAAGGCAAAAAAAGAAAAGAGAAAAGAAAAAATGCCGTTCCGCTTCGCGCCGTATTTCACCGGCGCGGCGGAAACGCACGGCGACCGCCACGTAATTATAGACCGACGGTTGCGAAACGTTCGGTTGAAACAGCCGCGACGCGTCACAACTATTAGCCGATTTCGAAAAATAACTGCGTCGCCGACGTCGGTTTGCCCGACTATTCCGGCGTGCAAGACGGTGTCGAAACTGCGGGCCTGGCGTACTAGCGTTGTCGATTATTCAGGATTACTTCGGCGCCATCAATTCTGATCCACTTGACTCGATTTCCCTTGGTCGCGCCTCGGATAGGCCAGGTCTAGGGTTTAAGCAAAATTATCTGCGCCCGTTACCATACGTTTCGCGACGCATTTTCTTGGAACGAATTGCTTTACTTAACTGAGAATAATCTTTGGAATATAGCTGTAAGTGGAACCGTTAACAATAATAATCGTTAATCTTTTTTAATCTTTTTATCGATCCTGAATATTTGTTCACGTTAAAACTGCCATTGCAGATATATCGACCTCGTTCTTTTAGGCTCAAAGCATTCATATTAAATTCGCTCTAGCAGTTTTTGCATGTATTTCGTTTCAGTCTGGTAGTATAAGGGTTAAAAGTTTTATAGAAAAGAAATAATGTACTTTCAAGCAACTATTAATGTTATTTTAATCATTGTGAATTTACAGTGATTAACGTGTTTCGTATAAGAACGTGTATCTATTTCTTCCGATCACCTGAGGATTTTTCTATTTATTCGGACGATGCTGTTTGCACTAGTGAAAACTGCACCGTAATCACATTTATTGGGGCACGAGTTCTGACAGATCAATTGGGTCAGTGCGCATTCGATATCATGTGTTCCATATTTGTAGCATTTCGATTAGCATAGCAGACAGACGTGACATATGTTTACAATATTCAGAATATGGTAACGCATTCATTTTTATCCTCTGTTTCTGATTGGAATGGAATATGTATTACACGTTCACGTATATATCTAATGAATCTTTAAAATCTCTAGACAGACTGTTTGCAAAGTTTACATAATTCCTGTATCAAATGAAATAATTATAAATCCATTACGGGACAAACTAATTGTAAATCTAAGGTAAAACTAATTATAAAGTCAGCACTGAACATAAAATTATTAAGGTATGTATTTACCAATATTTAATTATATCCTAATAAACAAATATTAATTAATCATACATTTATGAAATGTTAAATTTATCACAGTTCCGAAAGAGAAAAACGAAGAATGCGGCGCAAGAAACATTACTAATGGAATCATTCGCAATTTAATCGAAACAGTTCCACCGTTGTCGGTAATTGGCATTCATTTTCGTTCCATCGAGCCCTTCGTTGCGAAATTAATGTTTCGGGTTTCTTCGTTACGCACGGGAAACGTTATATTCATCGAAACGTTTCGTTAGTTGAAATTGCCGGGGGGTTGAGTGGATTTTTATTGGGCTAACAAACAACGGATAAACGTTCGGGCAAATTTCTTGTTTATTGGTAATAGGTTTGCGCTGTGCAAACACAGGTAACCGCGTCCCATTTTACCCGTGTTTATTCTCATACACGACGCTGCCGCGGTCGGCGTACAATGTAGAAATACACGCGTTTTGCATACGCGTGATCGCAGTAAAGTTCGGAATAATTAGTTTTTACAGATCTGTAGGAGGGAGGTGGACGGTTGGCGTGTCGTTGAAAAATTACTCCGGGTATCGCCGACGTTGTTTGTAATACTGCTTTAACCGCGCGGCGTGCGGGCGAAATAAAAATTTTTGTTTCACTTTAACCGGCTCGCCCGGCCAACTTCTGAGTTCAACTTTAATATCGCCGTATTGTGCGCGCATTGGATACAATGCGTATGCAGATTCAAATATTATGGGGCTAGTGCTCAACAATAGTTTTGTCTGTTCTAGCGAATGTAAGAGCACCTTAAGCGGAACGTAGATTTTATGTTAATCTTATTCAATTGTATATAAAAAAAAGTGAAAATGTGATATCGCTTACTCGAATTGCCGATCAGTAAAATTCGATGCTTCGTACTTTTTTATAAAATGTATAAAGATTTATTTATTGGGATTTCACTCTGCTTATATTCTAGTTCAGTCGTATCTAAATCAATTTATTTATTAATTTCTCAGAGAATCATTCGTACCCTTTCGATAACTCTAAAAGAAGTATAGTTCTAGTATTAATAGAAAGAATACAAGTCAATCGTTGGAAAAATGCATTATATTCTACAGGATCAAATTATCCGAAACACGATTTATTTTTTGCGTTCTTCTTTCGCTCGATGAAAAATCCGTTCAAAGTGACTGTATAACATCGAGCAGATGAATTTATTCGCGGTGTCCCGGCGATATGGCGCGTCCTTATTCTCGCAGCAATGAGACACGTTTACAGGGAAAAAATGGAATTGTCGAGGAGGTATGGGGTGGCAAGCGTTTTTTAAAAAAGCACGAAACAACGCGTTCCGGCGGTCGGTTGGAACGAAAACGTGGATTGACGGTGGGCTGGAGGAGCGGCACTGTTTAAACAGTGGCCGCCGCTATTTGCATGTAATTACCGGGCTGGCGATTTAACATTAGCAACGCTGCATTTATACAACACTGTGCCCCGTTGCGCCATTCGTTACGCTTCCGTCGCGTTCCGTTGCGTACCATTCCACCTCGTTCCGCGCTGTCCTCGAAGAGCCGCGGTAATTGTCGCTACGTATCCGACATACAGAGATTTTAGAGATGCCGTTGTCCGTCGCTTTTCACCGAAGCTCATTTGCGAGCAACGTTTTCCTTTTTCCCCCGTCTTCCCGCTCTCCCGTTTCCTCGTTTTTCAAGTCCTCTCCTTTTTTTCGGAGGCCTGAATCGGCCAGTGTTCGCGGGCCTCATTCATCGAGGCGGTAATGCAAACCTCGGTACGAGTCGCGTCGATTCTGTTCAATGGACAACGCGTTTGATTCAACCTCTCGCGGTAACTGGATTTTCGAATTAAACGAACAATTTTAATCCATTTTATCTCGCGTAACATCGCGTCGCTTCAATCGTAACGAGCTAAAAGAATATTAACGAGTTTATCAACGAGTATCGATGATTAGGCGAAGGTTCTCTTTTTCCCTGCAGAGAACATTCGGATATTAACGATCAAAGCTTTTATCATTATCGAATTCAAAAGAAAGGCTACGTTTGAGCTGCGCTCGTCGACCGGCAACCGTGAAGCCCAGAACATTTCCATTGAAAAATATTTTTCAAACGCCCAGAACCTTTTGATGCTGGACAGAGACCGTTATTTCCTGATAGATTCACAGTCGGCGGGAAAGATCAATCGGTTGACGTCAACGAAACGAATCAATCACTTTTTTCGGAAGCTGGTTTCGTTTTGGAAACTTTTTAGCACTTCATTTCAATCCGAACCCGCCATTGGTTATTGACGCGCCCGAAAAAATTCTGTACAGACATTTCTTTTCTCTCAACAATTTTTCCTTTCGTAAAATCCGTTTCATTTATGCTAGATAAAATATTTCATTTCACAATGGAAAGTAAAATCATCGTCCCTAGCCACCTTAGCTACGAAACATTTCGAAAATTTTCTTTAAAGGCATAAAATAATCAATTCAGTTTTCTTGGCCCTCAATCAGCAACATTTAATAAAACAGAATAAGTAGCACCAAAAATCGAAAAACGGTAAAAGTAGAAAAAAGGATCTAATATTCCGACACGATGGCGCGCTACGAATCGAGCTAGAGTATCGTAAAGCTCGGCTCCGATTGGAGTGCTTACCGGGCAAAAAGCGGCGAACCGGATCGGCTATCATTAGGCGAGTGAGGGAGGGAGGGAGCAGCTATAGTTGGAACCGGTGTCACCTATCTCAATGAGTTTTCCGCGGTATGGGAGAAACGCGAAAGCGAAAGGAACACCGGTATGGCCGGTTTCCGCAACAATTTCGTCGAGCACGGTTGGTCTGGGGGTGATTCGGCGTTGACGTGGTGCCTGTCGCCATTGGTCGGGCTAATTTAAGCCGGAGCTACAATTGGTCAATCCGCAGGACGATCTCCCCATTGACCGGTGCAGCTGTTATAAGGATCTCAATGAGATGAGCGACGCAGCCAGGTGGGCCGGTTCCACTCGTCCATTCTGTCGCCGTCTCCCCTTTCTCTTTCCGTCTTCTTTCACCTGTTTTCGGCGACAGTGTCTGAGGCCATCGTCGCCGCCACGTTCCGAACCGCTCGCACCCCAGTGGACAAGGAATGGCGCGCGTATTTATAACTCAAGAATGGCGGGTTCGGCCGACAAACAGCAACATTTCTGTTCGCTCGACCGCCTCGCGCCGCCTCGAGAATTGACCTCGCGCTCAGTCGCGTTCTCGTTGACGGAATTACGGCAACCGCGATGCGGACCTGGTTCGACGGAATGTTTACGCGGCATCAACTGCACACCTTATTCGAGCCGAGTCTGACGTTCGACTAGCGATCTCTCCCCGGAGGTATTTTCCTAGCGAACTTTCGAGCGGAATTCTTCGCTAGGGTTTCAACCCTTGTATCGGTATTCGAGAGAGAAACGGAAAAAGAAGGGTGACGGACGGAAATAAAGACTACTCTCGAGGTGCTTTTTGAGGAGTTAGTTCTGTGGCTTTTGTTAATCGAAAGAAGCGGAAACTTGAAACTGGCGTAGGATATTTAACCCTTTCGCAAGTTTTTCGAGTGCATGTATTGTATTTTATTTCAACAGTTTATGATTAATTACGTTATGACAAATTTTATGTTAAACATAGAACTTCTTCATTGTTCTATGTCTATATTGTTTTGGGGATATATTTTGAATAGCGTAGGGTTCTTATTAAAATGTAGTAAAATATAGCTATTATTTTTACTGTCCGAGAAATATGGTTACACTGAGGTTAGACGTACAGTTGCGCAATTGAGAAATACAAGAAAGTTCTTGTTCGAGAGAGATTGGAAGCAACCGTGGATGACAAAGCTACGCATACTATATTCGGTGGTTTCTTGTTTCGGATGAGTAATTTTTCCAGCGTCTGAGTGGCTCGCGAAGTGTACCTGCATTCCAGAGACGTACATTCGAAAGAAACATAACAAATTCGTAGAATTTAGGCTGCCCGCGAGGAAAAATGTTCACGGCGTGTCTGACTGCGGAACACGCGAGCCATGAATACATCGCTGGGAACGTTCGGCGCGATTGCTTTTAGAACAATGAGCACTCCTGCTTCCTGTTTACGTTCCCGTGTTAAGAGGCCGGTCACGCGAAACGTATTTTATTTTTGCAAGTAGCGCTCATTTCGTTTGAAACTTCGCACCCCTTTGTCACGAGCTGAGAAGGTTTCAACAGAAACAATACTTCGCAAGAAACCCCATTTCCACGGTCAACGATAAAATATTTAAAAAAGAAATTTCTTTAAAACAATCTACTACGAACTCTTCTGTTCAAGTACCATTTCTTTTTTCATCGCCTATAAACTAGAATTGCATAACCATCTGAAGTCTACTTACAAGGTACCGTAAAAATCAATGTATAGGTCCCCGTACAGAATCAATAGTATTTCAATCAATCTATTACAGTGGTCTCCAGCGAGTGATTACATTTCTCAATTTGGCCTTACAATAAAACAAAGGTGACGAAACGACATTGTGGAAGAATCAATTTCCCTGTGAAAGCGACCAATATCATCGTGGAAATTTCAAGAGCGGTGGGGAAAAAGAGGAAGAGAGAGAGAGAGAGGGAGAGAGAGAAAGGGGTGAAGAGAGTGAGAAAGAACAGAGGGCGGGGAAAATGACAAATGTCAAGAGAGATCGGGTGGGTTGCGCGAGTGACCGATGAAAAACGTATCCACGGACAGTCTGTAAATCGAATATTACGGGACGAGCGGGTTGGGAGTCGTTCCCTATCGATGGTCATTCTTTAATCCCACGATCGACGTGAAATTATTCAAATCTCAATTTCCGCTTAATTGTCGGAGATTTCAATTCGGTGGTCGAATTTCGAAATCGCGCACCGCTTGACCGCGATTTCATTCCGCCGGTCCAGTCCGCATGGTTCACCGACGACTTGCCTGTACATTTCGCTAATCCGATTGTATTTTCGGTGAATCCGTGATTCCTCGAGCCCGCCTCAATCTCGTCGTGCCCGAGCGCGGCCTCATTCCGCGATTTTCCACGATCGAACTTCCGCCAGGCGAAAGGGGGCACGTGTGCGGAAACCAGATACGAAATTACGGGAATTTAATTAATTCAAAGTTCGCGGCCGGCCGATCTTTCGCCCGCCATTCTCCGCGCCTCCCGCACCTCTAATCGCCGCCCCGAGGAGCGATTGTTCCCGGATTAACGCCGGGCACTGTCTTTCGTTAATTGAAACCCCGTGGCCCGTCTTAACCGTCCTCGCCCCGATTCGAAAGAAGCCGACCAAAGGATCCCGTTAAGAAAGCGCGGCCAGAAGTGGATGGCGCCGATAAGGCCGGCATTATTCCGCTACCTCTCGAACGTCTCGAATCGCCTATTGTTAGCGCAGCTATTTAGAAAATTCTGCTCTTCGATGGGAGAAGTCGTCGAATGTTACAGGATACGTTGCGAATTATGTATTGCGCTCTGGAGTATTGTTTCGAAGATTGTAACGTGATTAGATTTATGATATTGATGATAAGTAGTTACTGCGTTTATGTAGTACAGGTTAACAGTCTATTTAATATTTGACAAATTTTTCCCTCTGCAATAGTGTGATAATTCAAAATATGTAAAAACTGCTATCTTTCCTATTTAAATGATATCAAAATAAATAATTATACTTCTCGGATTACTTGTTCGAAGAACAAAAAAACAACGCCTCGAAGTTGTATGTTGCACCTACCTTCTTGTTCATCGTGATTACGAAGTTCTTTGTACTTCGGTATTTCGAAGGCTTCAGTTTTTCTAGTCGGGTACAAAGAAGTAATTAGACGCGCCTAAGATTTTCTCATGACGTTAAGAATCTATCAACGCACTTCCAAACTTAAGCTCCCTGTTAATGATCAATTTAGCCTGGACTTTTTCGTCGCCATAACCGATACGTAATTTTCGTTTAAGGGGAGCCATTAGCGTGCTCGTAACTGAGGCTCCCCTGTCACGAGATCATTACACGTATCGTCGCCGTAATTCCTTCGATCCGGGCAAGCCGTTCCAGCGACGCGGTCACTTCACTTTACGGGCTTTTTTACAGCCGCGAACCCATAAACTAAACCTAATTTACATTTCCATGCTGCCCCGCTAAGCATCCGCGCTAATGCGAACTAAATATTTCCATTACCGACCCTAATGCTTCCCGCTCGGTTACACCTGTGCACGTTCCCGCCCCGGCTGAAATATTACCCGCGGCAAGACACAATAAATTCAATTTCATTTCCGTTCGCAATCTGCCGCGCGAAACAGCGAATTCGCCGGGAACCGTATCCGAATGCTTGGAATTCGCGAAACTCCTATGTAATCCTTACAGGTTGCATTTTTCAGAGGAGCGCTCTTTGAGCTGTGGAATTTCCGTTGCATGAATTTGTAAATGACTGCAGCCATTCTTTTTCACGAATCTTCGGAAAATAAAACGACAGAAATGGCAGTTACAAGAATCTTCATAAAGTATCTAAGGTCGTATTTCATTTATTTTAGTTCATCAATTGAAATTATTTTCAGAACATTTAAAATCTCAATTTAACTTGATCTCAATTTACTATAATCACAAATTTTTCGAATTGCTGAAATGAATGCTTTCATGAAACATTTTTTGAAGGATAATAGTGTTCACAGACCGTATTTACCTACGTACTTAGTCTTTAAAACTCGAGTATTTCGAACGCAACAGTGTTACTCTGTTCATCACACCGGCCACATATCGCTGACACAGCCAAGTATTGCAGACACCGTATCGGAGATATATAGCCGACACACTTTAATCAAACTAACACGTGTTTTTATTTTAGCACCGGGAGAAGTTTCAACCAAAACTAGCTTGACGTTCAAAACAGTAAAATGTGATATGAAAGCTTTCGATTGAAGTAAATTTTCGGCTAAAAAATTGCAAAGGGGTAGAAAGTAATATAATAAAATGTGATGCACGTCCGTGGATGCTGCGAACGCGTAAATATAGGCAGTCTAATAAAAAATTCTTTTTAATTCTGTTCATTGGTAGATTACGTTAAGCTTGTCATGAACACGCGATTCCATTGAATCTACTTAAAACAGAACTTTGAATATCTTTCCTGCTACGCGGAGGTCATTTGAACAAGATTTACGAACTCTTCTTACATTCGACTGTCTTAAATAGTGGTCTCACTCGTCGCGTAATAAAGTAGGTACTACCTCTGGCAGCCAAGCTCTTAGAATACCCGTGGCAGAGGCCATCGATAAATCAAGCTGGAATTCGTATATTAAGTGAAGCCGAGTTCGTGCGTTACAACGGCCCCTGCAATTAGATCGTGCACTTATTAGAACGCGGGAACGCGAGACAGGAATAAAAGACCTTAAAATTTTCAGGAAACAGTCCTGTTTTTAATGAAGATCCATTATGTGAAGGATCTCGTTGAAATTTGAACGGGGGGAAGATATTAAAACGTATTAAATTGTAACGGGAGGTATTTTCAGCTGTGGTGCTAGCAATTTGAGGATAATCAGTTCTAATTGCTCGTCGGGATATCATTTACATTTCGATTTATAAAGTGGCTTTTCTCTAAAAAAAGATTTACTTGGTAATTGTAATTTAAAATTAATTACTCTATTATTTTTATACAAGTCTAGAAAATGACAATTGGCAATGCAGAGTTACATAAATTATTCGAATTGAATAAATGGAATAGCCGAATACTGACAGTAAAAATGAAAATTTAAAGAAACAAGATTGATGTAATAATTCTCAAAATTATCTGTTACCTTTCAAGTTGTCTAAAATGATTATTGATTGTACATTCGATTCCAGCATGAACCATTTTCTACGAGTTGTATAAAACTCGCTTCAAATGATTTAAAACGGACTTTTAACTTATCTTTGAAATCAATCCCAGAATTTCGTGTCAATTCCTTTTAATTATAAGTTACATTTTTACTAAAGAAATCATTGTATAGAGGAACAACGCTGGAAACTATCAATCGAAGATACACTTTAAACCTAAAATGCATTCCCGTTCATTCCAATCCTGACTACACGAGTACGAATTTAGGCTGCTTAATCAAACTAATTTCGATTTTAATTGGACATAAAATGGTGAGGATTCGTGGATCAATGTGTAGCTACCTAACAATTGAATAATCACGTAGAAGGTCGGAATAATTTCGCCCACGTTCACGGATAATCCGTCAGCGTCATCGGCCGAATCAGATAACAATAAACGTCGCCGGTGGCAGCGTATCTGCTAAAATTGTACACCATCAGGGACTACTTTGTCGCCGTATCTCCAGCTGAACAAAGAACAGACGATTACTGTCTGACAGGTGTAACTTGTCTGCTAGCATCACCCGGAAGTGACGAGTGACGTCCAGAATAACTCCACAGGACATTTAGAGGCCCGAGAGGCGCTCATAGCCAGAAACCTTATCGCGATTCGGGTGGGTCGACGTGACGATTGGTCCAGAGCCAAGAACGGCGACCCCAACGGGTATCTCGATGTATATCCAGACGAAAACGAAGAAAATTTGATGTCTGGACACGTTAGAAATTTTCTGACCGCGCCTTTTGATCTTATTTCGAGAGCGTATGCTATATTTTCGGGATCGTGCCGCGAATAGCGGATCACCGGCTCGACGGTGTCCAGCTTGCTTCTGCCCCCTTTTCCACCATAACGTAATTTTCCGCGGACCTATGTTCCCCGACGCAGTTTCACCCTTCGCTGCAGTCGTGCAACGTATCACGACACACCGGAAGTTGCCGCTTTAATAACATTATCCGTTGATCACCGTTCAGCTGCTTCTTCAGCGGGAATAAATTTGTTCGAGCTCGGTAAAACTGTTTAATCATTTTCCTGTCAGCAGTTGATCGATAGTTTTTTTGGAAGTTAATGATACACAATTTAAAATCTCTTAGGATGAAGAATTGGTAAGATAGAAAAAATAATGGTGTGCTGTGTAATAAATTTTTCTTATAGTAGAAACGTTTTTTATCTTTAATTTTTATGTAAGATGATTGAATTTAAAGAAAACATTTTCGTAAATATGACACTCCAGTTGCTTTTATCTAATGAAATTTATAGCAAAGTTATATTGGTTTAATAAATTAAAATCAAAGACCTCTGATTTTATGGAATCTAATTATGATTTATAATTATAATCGTGACGAAAAACGGCACAACTCACGTTGAACAGTTTCTCATCATTTCCACGACAGTAATGCTTTCCGACGAATCTTAAAATACTTTTTGTAATAACCGTAATTCCAGCTACTCGTTCGGTAAACATTTAATCTTGGTGTCCGGAGACGGAAAACAAAACCAGGTCAAGAATTCCCTATTTCTCGAGCGAGGAGTCTGATTGCAACCCTCCAGAGGCGGTCGTGGGATTCAAATGATCAAGGCGCGCACCTGCACCCTTATTCTGCGGCTCAAGGATGTCACAGGAATTAAAGGCGTGACATTAAGGTCTCACAGTAATCGTCTATCGTAGAATCACCGAGCAAATTCGGGGAAGAGGGAAAGTGAGACAGGAAATCCTTCTCTCTCTGTTTTCGTTCTTATCGTGCTAGAAGTTAGACCTATTTCCTTCGACCACAAAGACTGTTTTATCTATTGGAAACTGCAGACGATATCACATAGAATCTACAATAATAGTTTCAATAAAATATTTCAACAAAACTAATAACGATTATGTAACATTTTTATCAGCTAGTTCTAACTAACGATAAAAGAGAATCACAACTTCAACACGAACGTACAAATTATTCAAATTTATTTTACAGGAAAATGGAAGTTCAACATTCTCAATAATAAAAAGCGTGAATGTATTTGAAATGGGATTATTTTACTTTCAAACACGAAAATGATGTAAAAATAGTAAAAAATGAGTAACAGTATATTTGTACGAAAATTCAATCAATTACAAAATTCATTTGAATTACGTTTTATTTCAAATGAATATTCATTTCAACTAGTTCAATTACCACTAAATTTTAACATTTTCCTGTAATCAGGAATTCCATTTAGCAAGACGAAAAGAGAATAGAAACGATTCCTTCGAATACGAAAAGTGCGTTGATCCCAACCCCAAACGGCTCTATCAAGATACAAATGTCGTCGGTGTGTCGTTGAGCGTAATCGCGTCGAGCGATTAATAACGATGAGGAGTCACCGGTCGTTTCCCGGCGATTGTGACAGAAGAAAAGGGCGAAGAAGGTCGGCTGGTGGCGGCGGTCGCGAGGGGGACGCAGGAGAATCGGATGAGGGCAAGTCACGCGGGAAGTACTTCGGAGGTTGTAAGCGGAGGGGTCGAAACGGTTAAGAGAGAAAGGAGACAAGGGGAAAAATCAGCCGGCGTGGCAGCGATGGTTCGTCGTCGTAGCGCCGTCGGAAAGATCGAGCACGATTCCGGTCACGTGCGTCCGCGGGATTAGGTTCTGTTTCCGCGAGATGGCCAGCCATATATTACCTTGCGACGGAGTTTACACCATGCGATTACTTTGCTACGCTGTACCGAATTCCATCGCTGTCGCTTCTACGACCGAGCTGCCGCACCCCGCGCGCGGACTATTCCGCTTTACGGAGCCTTTATTGGAATCAATTAGATAGATAAGGGAGAACCGGCGATAAGCAACCCCTGACTCGTTCCGGTGGTTTATTCGTATTACTTAAGGAAACGTTTAAACGTTAAGCTTCATGATTATTGCCTGTAACAACAATGGTCTGCGGATGTTCATATATAATATGAATTATGTACATTATTCATACATGTGTATGCAAGGGGTGTAATATTGCCGTTTATGATGCTAATTGTGTTATTATTTTATTTAATGTCACTTAAGTTACAGTGTACTGTCAGAGTATTTGTTATGTTGAATACGAGTTAAAGAAAATGTGTAATTTTATTGTTACACCTACTAATGAGGGAAGTTATCGAGCTAGAAAATTCAAAAAATTATGAAACTTCATGTATAAGCAGAGTAAGTCAGGCCTAATACATTGCAGTCTTTTTATTTATAAGTTAACATTTTATTGACGTGAAAGAGCAATGTATGTTTTGTTTTAACTTTTTTTCGTTATCTCTTACTATTCTCAAAATAATCCACGGGAAAGAAAAATTTGTATTCTTTTCAACGAGTGATTTCACTCCTTCAGAGTGAAATTCGGCACAAAACAAAAATTGCAATGTAATCGGCTCGACTTATTCTACTTAAACAGTTTCATAATTTTTTGAATTTCCGGCTTCGGTAACTTCCCTTGTATATTTTAGTACAGTGCTACCTAGAGAGTGCATGTTTGAATTCATATCGATTCCATGTGCTTCATTTTTGTGTTTAACGTGTCGTGAAGATGAAATATTTACCGATTTCCGTATTATTGCGCTTCATTGCGTAATGTTTCCGGTAATCGAAAAATAAAGACGAATAAACATGCGCTAAACGAAACAGTGCTATGCAAACTCTTAAAAGCTGTTCGCGTTTTCTTCAACTTAAAAGACAGGATGATACGAACGGTGGAGATCCGGCAGAAAAGATAAGTTACTCAACTGGAGTAGTTCGGCGCGTGTTCAAGGAATTTATTATTAAAAACAAGGGCTCTTCGGGAACTGTCTTAATTCTTGGTTAACTACTTCCGCCACGTTTGCGGTTTCCGGAGCTTCTTGCATCAGATGCGCTTAAACTTCGGCACATCCTTCACGAAGGTATTCGTTGGAGTACTAAAACGTGCCAACACGAACTTCACGCGCGGCAAGTTCCCTAATACTCGCAACCTTTTTCCATTAGCACGTCCGCGGGACGCTTTATGCTTGTCTACGAATTTGTTCCGCGATTACGCTCGCTCATTTGTATCATTCAACGACCACAAAAGACTTTTTACGTTCAAAAACGATCTTCTTTCCCCTAAATTAAAGTTCGTCAATCGAAGATCTATTGTTTGTTACTTTACGTCCGAACTTACGAAATTGATATTTTTAAAACTGAACTTTCACCTTGGATTATTATAGTTTCGACACTTTCGTGGCAGTGCTCGTAGCAATGTTCAAGCATATCAAATTTATTTAGAAGTTCATTTGAAATTGAAATATGGTACGGCGGGAGGAAAAATATTCTGGATTTAACAGGTTGTGTAAACTAGATAAATTGCATTCTGGTGCAGACGAAAAGAATGGTCCCTAAATTTACTGAGTCAGCTCACGCAGTAAGACCGGCCCGCTTGTTTCCGTCGCTCGGAGAAACTTACGATCTTCCACAAAGGAACTTATTAAATTTCATAGAAGTTTTATTCCACTCCTGGAACACCTCGATCTAGACATCGAGATAGCAGTGCGATCTATGCGCAGAGTTTTAAGCGACCGGCGGAGATTAAAGCATCCTTTCGCCTGTACGGTTTCGCGTTTTGCGAACCGTTTTCTGAAAATAACTCGGAATATGTATTGCCATCCGTTGCGAGCGATTAATTGGCCAAACCAATTGATTTATAATTACACTGTGCGATTGTGGGCTGATACTTTTAAAAGTAAAGTTGTCTATTTAAAATATCAAGTATGCCAATCTGTTACTTTCCATAAACTTATTCATTTTGAAATTCATCAGGCGCCTACAGGTGCATGTTAGAAAAATTCTGTTACAATTTCTTAATATGATTACTAAAAAAACACGGCATTAATGGCTATACAGGATATATAAATTAGGTTTTAATCAAAACTGTTTTTCTTTTTGTTTCAGGTGAGCAATCATACAGCAATACATATATTGGAACTGAATTACTGGTTTGTACACGTAAGTCTACGAAGTTTGGAAAGGTTCAGATGTAAAAACAATTACCATCGCTTGAACAGTAACGTAGCAAACGATCAAGAGACCTGAATTTCCTTTACCCAATCGTTAACAATACTTTCATACCTTCATCCACTGTCATTCAGTCTTCGTTAAAATGTCGCATTTTTACTTCGCGTAGAACACTGTCCACCGATTTCAGCCCTCGAGTACAATCCCTATTACAGCACTATTAAAAGAATCCATTAAGCAAAAAAAGAAAAAGACCGAAATGAAGCTTGTATTCCCGATCTGCTCCTCCCCCCCCCCTCCCATCACTGTCATTTCATCGCAATTAACCGGAAATTTCACTGAAATAAAATGTGGCTCGATTAAATGGTCGCGCGGGAGCGTTCAACGCGTCCCCAGGGCTCCGGTGCCCTGTAAACAGGTTGAAATAAAATTAACCCGAACAGAGGAAGAGCGGCGAACGCCGTGGAACCTGGGGAATAGGGAATAAACTGGAAGTGGTGCATCACGGACGGCTACGGTTCCTAAGGCGATATCTAAGTGTCTATAAACATCATGGCAACGCGAGGCATGACGCGAAATAATTAATTCGCCAACGACCCAGCACCACCGTGGAAGTTCATCGCCGAGGAGAAACTAGTCCCCAGAATCATCGGCTAATGCTCGGTGCCTCGCGAATGGCTAATTAGGTATTATAATGGCGTTGAATCGGTACTGAGTGTGCACGGCTGACAGCGGACCGGATCGAGCCGAATAAGACCGTGTCGTCGCACACTGAAATTGTTCACGAATAGAGCGGGGAACGTTGAATAATCCTTGCGTCGGAAATAATTAAAGGTGAGATTTTAATCGCCGTAACGGAACCGCGCGCACCGGGAGTTTTACATCGAATTGACCTGATTTCGGTCGCGGAATCGATACCATCGCAACCGCGGGATTTCGAACAATTACAAAAATGTACCGCGGAAGTATAAGGGACTTCGCTCAAATCCGAGTTGTTTTCGATGTATTTGCCGATTTTCCATTGACGTGTGAAATATTCTTCGCTGTGTTGGCGACATTGAGTCAGGGAATGAATAAATTCACTGAAAATCGAATCGAATATCGAAGATACAAAAAGCAGGATTCGCCAAGAAATTACTACATGCGATCTTTTGTTTTATGTCCGTGTAATTTTCTATACTTGTGGTTTATCATAACTCTCAAGTAAGGATGATACTGGAATTTCAGTAATTCCAGTAATACGAACATTCAAGAATGCTCACCTTTCACGGTAAATTGACTTGTGCAGTGAGCAATTTTTTACCTAGAAAATTATTAAAAAAGTAACGAAGCAAAGATGAATAAGCTAAAGTAAAACAATGTAAAGTAAGGTAATACATGAAGTAACTTTTATCAGTCTGAAGTGAAGTAAGAGAAGGTAAGAGATTGGTCAGAACTATACGAGAGAATGTTAACGAAGACTGAAGGACAGCTGTTCCATCATGTAATTTCGTTTTAATAAATTCAACCAAATTTCGGTCGGGGTGTGCGGATAGTAGACGGCAGAACAATTTTTCGTCAAATCATCGAGCAGCCGTCTGTCTCTGGATAGTTGGAAGGCGGAGTAATTTCCTCGAGCGAGTTCACTTCGTCATGTAAGGAGGATTGAGCCGAGTAACGTTCCCGGGTATATAGAGGCCCGAACTCTCCGCGCGCGGCCGGGCACGTGAGGAGGGGGCAGGGGGTTAAATGCATTCGAAACGACTGTCAGACGCCGGCTCGGAAAGATAGATTGATGAGAGCTACATTCGCGTGCCGAACTTAAACCCCCTCGTTCCTTTCCGCCTCGCTTTTGCCGGCGCGGAACGACTCGTTCGGGATGGAACGTCGAGCACAGGAACGTTCCGACTCGACTGGGTCTCGGGAATGTTCATTGTACCCGTGATCATCGGTGCAATGACAATTTTTACGACACGGTGGGTCATTTGTTAGTTGAAAAGTGTGCGAAAAACTTTGGGAAATTTTATAGGAAATCTTAGAAAATATGTGATTTCATACGGAGAAGTTGGTTGTAAAATATAGAACTGAAACTTTTCGTTGGATACTACATTTGCAAGATTGAAAATTTGTGAAGTACGTTTACGTACATTTAGCTGACCAGAATATCGGTGGAGTAAATGACAACAAGATATGCTAAAAAATAAATTAAAAGTGTTAAAAAAGATTTGGTCGTTTGAAAGATCGTTTGCTAAAAAGTTCAGCTTGTAAATTTGTGGAACATAATTGAGTGCACGTTAGTTTTTATATCCTGCAATAATCTGTCTATTGTATAAACATTCACTTTTAATTTCGTAAGCATACCAATTTCTTCGTAAGGACCGTACAGGTAATGCCAGATCTTTAAAAGAATGAAATGCAAAATAGAAACCGAAGAATTCCACTATTTAAAATGACTCTTTCATTACCCCATTCAACTAAGATTCTAAAACAAATCATTCCTTCGTTACTCCGACAGAAGTTACCATCCTTTAACAATCACCTCTTCGCGCCTCACAAAAAACAGTTTGAAATCGCAACGCTGTGTGCACCGTGAATAAAATCGGTCGAGCGTTTCTCCTTCATTACCGCGATACCGTTGGTCCTCCTTTGTCGCTGTCGGGGAGCTGTCCGCGCCGAATAAAGGATAACGACGCTCGCCCCCACCCTTTAGAAAGGATCCTCCGGTGAAACGTACGGCGGGGACGCACTGATTGAGATCGGTCAGTCATGCGGGACGATTATACGAAGGATCGCAGGTTCGTCTGCGGGTTCTGACTCAGCCGGGGACGTCTGAAAAATTAAACCGAGCAATTTACCCCGAATTCTTCTCGGCACGGCCAAGACATCGAGACGGGCTCTTTCTTCGCCGTGGATGGGAAGTACATCGGGTCGTTCGCGGAATAAAGGAGAAACCGGGTGAAGGAAAGGGGCCGATGGGATAAAGAAAGAAGAAGAGCCCGCGAGTGCTCGAAACCTCGAAGAAGGCAAGGAAGAAGGACGGAAAGAAGACTAGAGAGAAAGAGAGAGAAAGTCCAAGTCGATTCGTTTCCTTTCGCCGCGGTCGACGAGGGTTGGAGAAGGTAGATTTATAAGAAGGAACCCTGCTTGAAATCTCATGCAAATCAATGCAGAGTAGAGGTGCCGGCTAGAAGCGGCGGGGGTAGAAGGTGGAACGTGTTGTCGATCGTTCTCTGCAGATACACGCAGATACAGCGCGACCTGGAGAACGAACCAGCCAGAGCTCTCTCTCTCTCTCTCCCTCCCTCTCTTTGTCTCTCTATCTCTCTTTCCCTACACACACCTCTCCGTTACCCATAGGTGTGTGTGACTGTATTATATATCCCCTATCGCTGGTTTATGCAGCCATAAATAGCGTTTATACGCTCGGTAAAGTATTCCCGAAGCACCGGCGGGCCTGGCTTCCCGCCTATCCGCTATCTATTCTATTATGCCCCCGACATAGTACCTACCTACACCTCTACCCCTGGCAACCGAGAAACACCCTCCCATAGCTTTCCATCTCCACCTCATTCTTTTATTCCCGGTTTGCTTTGCCCTACCCTACCACCATCGCCGAATTCCATCTCTCACCCGACGATAAAGTTCCACTCGATATCTCCTACTACGTTCTCCGGTTTCTTGATCCGCGCGGCCCGCGCGAGTCAGCCGCACGGTTCGTATTTGCGAAAGGTGAACCGCTTCCTCGTTGAGTACCGAGCCGAGCCTCGATCCGACGAGATCGTTGCGGAGAGCCTCGGTCTCGGTTAATAACGATTCATAACTCGTCGTACCGCTTCGAACGTGTCTACGCCTTGCCTAGTTTCCGCGTTTTCGGTGGAGAGGTTTCTTCTGGTATCGAGGGTCGGGTCGATTTTCCTCGGTTTAAGTTCCTTCGGTGTTCGTTCCGTAACAATGTATACTTGAAATGATTTTGTGTTATCCGGAAAATTGGAGATGTTACGGGAATTTGGAGAACTTGGCGTTGTTGACTCGCACATTCGTAATGAATAGTTGGATGACAATTATTTGATTATCATGGAATTTTGTATATTCATACATCTTTTCAAAGGGAATTTCCACAGATAAAAATGCGCTTCTACATTCAGAAACGCCTTCAACGAATGACTCCCACGGCGAATAAATTTCACCTTCACACCGTGGTTCTTTATTACCCAAGGTCACTTAGCCCGTGCGCCGGAAATCCGAGGCTAAAATAAAATTCAACGGAATCGATATCCAATATGAGACGGTGCGACTTACAAGAGAGGAATTTACAGACGCGGAGTTACCCTCTACAAGCGGAAATCGTTCCCGATGAGATACTACTTGGATTTTATGGAATCGTATAAAACACGTTACCGGACTGACGTATCGATGCGTTCTGTCCTGCGAGCGGTAGAAAGAGAACAGAAGAAACGAAAGAGAATAAAAGAAGGGAGGAAGAAAAATAAGAAAAGGAAGAAAAAAGGAATCGCGAATCCAACGTGTGGGAAAGGGTGGTCAGGTAATCAACGTTCAGGCTCCGCCCCTGTTTCGAGCCGCGGAGACGGGGATGCGCGTTTTCTCAAGGAAAGGGACTGAACCGTCAGCACCACCGGTGCCAAATAACGCGCCGCCCTCTATATCCTGCAGCGACGCAAAGGGGTTAAAGAAGCTACAAGCGGCGGGGACAGAAGACGCGAAGGAAAAGGGGAGAAAGGGGTTGCCGGGCGAAGGGTGTACAGGGACAAGGGAAAGTAGGATTGCCGCAAGACACGCGGCTTGGCGTGCCTTGGCTGCACTCAAAAACGAACCAGGGGTTACATTAACTTCCGAGTGTACTCAGTTGGGTTTATTGAGCCCTGAATACTACTACCCCCTGACCCTTACCACCACCGATTCAACCCGGAACCCTTGGGGTTACCGCGTTACGGGGTGGCTGGGAGGTGTGTAACGTATTCGATTTAATGCATTCCCGCAATAAAGTTTATTGCCGTGTTGCTTGCGTACCGAGCTGCGGATCCATTTCTCGTGAAGTTCACCGCCGTCACGTATCCGCGTGTTTGCACGCGCGCCGGTGTGCGCGCCCGGAAAACCTGGTCGGGACTCATAGAAACGCCGCCACCGACGCGACGCGACGCGATACGACGCCAACGCGGATGCTCCCGGCGGTGCTGCGCCCGATGAAAATGGGAATCCCGGTTCTGGATTTGCATTGAAGTCGGACAGAGCCATGCCAAGCCGGGTCGGGCCGCGTGATCTCCATTGACACCGCGCCCGGATGCATTTGTTCATGATGTTCGAGTGCCGCTGCTGCTGCGCGTTATTAGAAGTAACGGATAGGCGATAGATGGACCAGGATTGCGTATCAGAGGAAAGGGTTTTCAATGGAACTGCAATTTCCTTGGCTCTTGTAATGAACGTCTGGGCTCGAAATAATTGTGGTAGTTCATAGTAACGAGTGAGAATGGTCAGATGTGTAACATTGGTTTTAGGCAACTGAGGTCGCAAAGTAGGATATAATGTTGTTTAAATGTTTCAAGTGATTGTTCGCAAAGTTATTGTCAGCGGCGGATGGTATTTTGATTTTGATTCTTTTTTAAACATTTGTAGATGTGGTATAATATTAGAGTGGTAACGGTTGTCTGTAATACAAGGGTTTCTTTCGGCCTGTTTAGAGTAAAAGCCCCTCATACATTATAGCGAAGAGTCGAGTAAAATAATATACGGCCGAAATGAATCGTCTAGCTGTCTACGTTTCGGGACTGAAGTGGAAGCAGTAAATGATAGTCAGACCCGCCAAGCAAAACATTCAACCTCAACCGCCAAACGACTTTTCAAAATCAACATTCTGAGAAACTACCTCGTGCGAAGAAATTTTATTGTATATACTGTATTTACATTTACTCGAAAAATCACTATTATCTTCACTTTACTGTTATATTACTGAGAAAATGTACGTTACTCTGTCAGGTGAAGGTTTCCTACCACTTTTCCCTTTTTGAAAAATACAGTTTGTTACACGAGTATATTGTACAGAGGAAAAATATTCATTGTTTTGAAATCAAGTAGGGAGGAAATATAAAGAACCCTATTCACTAGTACAAAATTTATTCATGAAACGTTTTCCACCATATTTGTAGAGATTTCCTTTACGAAGAATGAATAATATAATAGACAAGATCTTTGGAAAAGAAATTTCATGCTACAATACAAGAAATAAGGTTCTAATATCTACGAAGAACATTGAAAATATTCTTCAAACGACACGATCTCCAAGCGACAGGTGTACGAAAGCTCCAAATAACACTTATATTCTGTCCGGCGCTTCGTTCGCTGAAATACTATCAGGTATCACGGTGAGACTGATTTCCGTGCATTCGTCACACCTCTGGCATAATGTGCCGGAGCGGCGCAATTCGTTTGCAACATTTGCCAAAAATCCATTTCGGTCTCGGGTGAGGAGCCCCATCGGTCAGAAAATACCGTGGCGCGCGGGTGCACGGGCGTGCTTTGTCGATGGCAATGTTCCGCGTCAAGTATAAGCGTCATTGCCGGGGGAATCGGCGTGCGCGAGCAAGCTCCGTGTAACACGCAAAAGTTTCGCAAAGTAAACTTAGCCTCGTGCGAGTGGCATGGGTCCACGCTTAGCAATCGGCCGACTGGACTAGCTAGCTGTCTGGTTGGCTGGCTGGCTGGTTGGCTGGTTTGTCGGTCCGCTGCTCGCGGTGGTTTTGTTGTTTCAACTCTGCTCCCTTCAACAACCTCTTCTCGTTTCGCCGCGCTGGTCCACCATTCTTCGTCTCTCTTTCTCTCCACGCCCTCGGCTCGCTTCGTTTCACCTGTGCTTTTCGCCTCTCTCTGTCTCTCTTCGTCTATCCCCCCCCCCCTCTCTTTCTCTATCTTTCTCTCTCTGGCTCGTTGACCAAGCCACTAGCACCATTGTGCACCGGTAGCTGCGTAGGAGAAAAAAATGTCCATGTAAATTACCCTCGAAGAACAATGCCCCTACCGGTGCCTCCCGGCCCCCTTCACCCTTCATCCATCGGCCGGCGATTCCTTTTTCTTCAATGGCGCAGCCTTGAAGCCCGAGACGGCGATGGCGGGCGGTCGACGCGCTGCAGCTACTTTAAACTTGAACCGAGGGAAAGTTTTCTGGTCTGTGTTCGACGGACGATCGATGATGAGAAATTTTGAGCGGGATCAAGCGACACGGGAAACCAGGAAAGTTGAAAAAAAGGGGTGAATCGAGTGCGGAAGGGCCACGGCGAAGGGTTGCGACTGATAAAAGCTGCGCCGATGACGAATGCCAGTTTAGCGTCCCGAACGCCCAGGAAGAACTTGTCCGGGGACTGTCTTAAATATTTGCGACGCGTGTTGCTGGACTATGTTGCGCGCAGATTTCCCCGAACTTTCGTGAGGAGGTCGTGCGATTGAACTTGCACCGCGACCGTTAAAACGTTATTATCTGTTACAATAGGCACGCGCTAAGTCTTTTACCGCATTCATAAATGGAACCGCTGGACAAGTGTGTACAGGGTAGCAAAGGGGGTAGGACACTGCTGCGGAGATACTAGACGCTAAAATTGATGTCAGGAAGTGATTTATGTGGCTGTGAAACTGGCATTAGTTCCATTTCAACAGATTACATAAGCCAGACAGACAAGGAAGTTCGAACGTACGTTCGAAAGTAATTTTGAATAACGATATTTAGTTCGTTAACGAGATTGTTCGGGCTTTGTAAGGCAACGCGGACGTTACATTACTGGGAAATATGTAGATTTAATCAGCAATGAAAACTGTACCAGTTTTATATGTCACATGTCCATGGCGTAATTTGCGTATATTAGAGTTCCTTTTTTTATAAACTAAAATACATCGAATTTTCGCATTGAGCCGTAACTAGTATCTCAACCTGATACATTCAACCAAACGTATTTCAGTGAGATCGCAGTTAACCGTATTATCGTTCGTCGCTTCCAAAGAAGAGTTACACCCGTCACTCATTGCCACCTTTAATCTACTGACCGATCAACAACAAACTAGCTAATATTGTCAAGCAAACGTACGTATCAACAATCAAAGCTCATCGCGTAATCCAACTCGACACTCATCGAGTTTTCCCCGGATTCGTCACGTCAAAGTCGTCACCTTCATACGGCGGACGTATTTCCATTAAACGTAGTCGGAATCGCGGCGGGGAAACGAAATTGTTTCTCCATAAATGTGTCGTCTCCCACGGAACTTTTCGACAATCCGTACGTGCATACGTAACCTTCGTTCCGACTGCTGACAGCGAACTGCATAACCTTGTCTTTCCGGGTGGCAAGAGTCTCGACGGACGTTCGGCGATCCGTATCCTTTCTCTTTCGTTTTGCACGCGAGCGAGCGGAGCCAGCGCTAGGGGGAGCCCGTTCGCGGATCCCGGCAGAGATCGATCCATCAGGGTGAACGCGCATTTCTCATTAAGCCCCCTCCCCTCGCCCCGACATCTCCGCATCCCCTCGCCAGCCGAGAAATTATGAAGCGAGTTTAATTGTTCCGGCCGACACCGGCCCTATCGCTTCTGGCACCGGCTCTTTTCCACTTGTCATTAGAACCGGTCGATCCACGATAATGACTCGCCCCCGCGGAGAAACCACCAGCACCGACCGCCGCCGCGGCGCGATCGGCGGCCGCGAAACGAACTGCCGACGCCGTTTTCAAGTAGCCCCCCGCCCAAAACCCACTGATTTATGCGCGGCCCAGTATAGTCGGTGAGGCGCGAACTTTTTAAATTGATTTGGAGTCTCGCCAATACGCGCCGGCCGATTTTCTTCCCGGCTCGCTCGGCCGCTTTTCGTCTTCCCGGTTTTTCCCGCGGCACGCCTAATTAGTTTTATTATGCCTGGAGCGTTAGGTCTGATACCGCGGACCGACTGGTCCACAGCGATAAACAACGTTCTACCGACCGCCCTGCGCCGCGTCCCGTCTATTTTGCTCGCATCTAGCTGCCGATCGACTGGCCGGATAAACCGGCGAACCTCGAGCAACTCTTGGAATTGATAGTAGAATTTAGGGCGGATGAATGGAAAGCTCCGCGAGTTATTTCGCGGCTGCAGCGACTTGTCGTTAATGCACGCGATCGGTGGAACAAACGGTTCTCCCGGAAATATCACGGCTCTCCTGCGATCCGCTTGGACCCGTTGCACCGCGGGCCTCGTTGTCGTGCGATCACCGAGAGCCATTCGATTCTATTAATTCATCCCGGATTGAATCGGGCTTTTGCGGGGGATTGCGGCACTTTCGGCCACGCGCCATGCGGTTCCGCGGGTGTGAAATTTCGTCGCGTGCCGAACCGTTGGAGTTATTTTAGGGATTGTTTTATACTGCGGCGTAGCTGCCAGTGCTTTTTTCGGATTTTTTTGGGAGCCGGATTTTAAGCTACTTTGGCTTTATTTGGGTTAAAAATTGATACGCGGTTTCATCGAGGCCGGAGAGTGGATGTTTATTTAAGTTCATTGATTAAAGTTTCATTCATCGGTTAGGGGATTTGTAAAATCGAACGTCAACTGGGAGCTTCATTTGTTTTTAATATCCTTAAAGGTTCTGTGAAGTTGAAATCATTTATTTATCATTGTGATTAATGGATTGTGAATGTCTATGTGTACAGAAAATGCTTTTTTGTAAAATTTACATTTAATGTCTGAAATAAAGATACCTTTTTTGATAGTTTTTTATTAGACGCTATAATGAAAATATTAAACTTTCGATTTCATTGCGTCCGAAATATTTTCATTTGTAAACATTTCAAAATTTACTGTTGCGTGGTAGTGGTCAGGGAGTTTCAAACGAATTTTAGAATACAAAGCAGATGAATGACGGATCTTTTAGAGAAATATTAGGAGAATGGCATCCGTTTACATTAGAGACACCTGTTCGATTTTTAGATTGCGCGCCAACATAAATAACCAGTCCATTTCCACAGAAAAATATTCATATGCCGACATAGCAATTATTTCATAGAATCCTGAGACTTATTCATAGGTGTATATGCAATCACTACACCTAGAAAGAAAGCTTGTCGGATCTCGGCGATAAATTACACTGGCATTCAACAATAATTCACTGCGAATTGGTTTGAATTTGCCGTATGAAACTCACGGGATACTGAAATCAAAGCCATCTCCGTTACAAGTGTACATAAAATTCAAAAACGGATCGATCATACGAGACTCATGACCTAACGCTATTTAGCCAGTTTAATATCTCAACTCCCACTGCAATGTCTACCATCTGTTTTTCCATTTCTAAACAACCGCACGCGTTCGATGATCAGTATCGAAGAACGATTATATTCCAATTAAATCGCGTTCGACGCTAATAAACAAATACTCGAGCAAAATTTCATTCGAGTAAGAATTTATCTTTATACGTCAAATCAATAAATATTCGAAATTATTTGCACTATTATTCGAACAAATTATTAAAATTACTTGATCAACTATAAATAAATTATTCGAATCGAATAATTCATTGCGATCAATGAATAATCATTAACTAAATGAAATATTCAACTAATAAGAATTCATTCGACCAATTATATCAAATGAATATTTATTCGGAACCACCCGAATAATACTCGACTCTATCGACACCATCGCAAAACCGCAACACCGCAACTCACAGATTTACGATTACAAGACTGCGGACTTTTATGCATCTACGGGAAATTTGAAATGCAAATGTACACAGACCGTATACAACACGAAGTATATAAAATATCCAAACTGCATTGGCTTTTAAAATATTCGCCATTCTTAAAAATTTGTTTCCGCACGAAGATTCGCGGTTGAACGATCACCATTGTATTGACGGATAGATGTCAGTCATTATACAGCACAAATGTAACATCGATATCAATGAAAGCAGGGGAACGTATTATGTGTTCCACGCAGCGTGATCAGCGCGTCGTCTCGCAGCGACCGCTAAGGGCGTGACGCATCCGTAAAGAGCGGAGTAATTGCGTATCATTCGCTACCGCAGGCCATAAATTCCACAGATTCGTCCACGAGATAACAGGACCTCCGGCACAGCCAGACAATAACTCACCGCACGGCTAGTGGCAGTTGCATTGGCCACGGTTAAGAACGTGGTCAACAAGTAGCCGCGGATGCGTGGATACGCTCTGCCAAGCGCAGAGGCTGCGCTCGCAAAAACCATTATTACGTTACCAGGATACCTTGTTAAGTCTGTCGCTGTTAGTATTCCCGATCGCGTAGCTCGGACACGACCGGGTTGTCTCGCCTGGGGACGCTAATGCCGTGTTCATTCCGTGTTTCTTCAGCTTTTTCATTCGGCCGGAGACCACTTTTCCTAGTCACTCGAGCCGATCAAGTGCAGTGAACGTATAAGTATACAAGGTGTGCCAGCCTTTTTCTACAGGGCGACATATATACTGCGAATAATAGAAAACGTCTATAAATACACGCTTTATTTCAGTATACAAAATTGATGTTTCGTTAAAATAAAAGTATGAGATAGCGGTGGACTAACGATAACTGGTGTTAAACTCATTATTTACTGATAATGAATTCAACATATAATGCTATTAATTGTTACACTACAAACTATTAATTATCTACAGATTCAAAGGTATTCATAAAACAGTACAATAAAAACTTTAATAAAGTTCTTTCTTTATCTCTCTTCATTTCCAACTTACTAAAACCGTTAATACAGGAAATTCAGTTTCATTTCGAATTCTCGATACGTGATCACTATATTCGTATCGCGATTCACTGCTACCATACGTTTCATGCGAGTGGTTCCAGCCGTTTGAAGTCAGGGGTTTCGTAAACTCACCGGAAACGCGGTAGCAGTTTAGTAACAGGACCGCGTGAAAAGTCGCGTGTCGTTAGCGTCGTTGGACGATCGGTTCGCTCCGGAGGCTTATTTAGGCAGATCCGCGGACAAATACAGAATTAATTACGTCAAACACGCGAAACACGTGGTATTTTAATGACAACGTCCGACCCACGGGATTTATGGGGATCCGCGGCACATGCCGGAATACGAATTCTTCGCGCGTGAACTCGTTCCCAGGGACCGGTTAAACGAATCGTTAAAATCTGCCGCGTGCTCGCGCACATTGTAAGGCCTAGCGGTTTCTAATTAAACGGCCCGGCCCAAGCAACGCTCGCCTCATTACCTCCGAGTTCTCGGTACCATCACTCTTAGTCGCGGCCTGACGAAACGTTATTCGGGTTCGCCAGACTCCTGGACTAGCAAATCCAAGTTAGGCACTCGGTCCACTGGTCGTAGCATGTGCGACGAAATGACGCTTGCCGTGGGGTTCTATGTCCCAACCAATATACACTGATGGACCTCTGTCCACAAGACGTCATCGTCGGGTCAGGTGTGCGGCACAATGTTTGTGGACGCATCATTTTGTCGTGTAGGATAATTTCGGGTGAAATGGTCTGATCTTATTTAGATTGTCAAATACTTATGGTTTTAAATGTTTTTAGTGGTATACTGAATATCTTGCACGGAGGCCTGTTTAACCACTCGTCTTATATGTATCTACTTTCGTTAATAGGGCAATTCCGAGAGAGATATCCATATTGTCATTAAAACGAGAACTGAAAAAACTAGAATACCAGATTTGAGTTCTAAATAAATTTTAATTATTTTGTTACAAAATAATCAACACGTATTAAAATTACAAATGATCAAATATCAATTGTAATTGTAATTGCATTAATTGTTTATAAAAGATAGTTCAAGTAGCTATCTTATCCGCGTGGTCATCTCCCTTTGAATTACCTTATATTTTTTTTCTGTTAGATTTCAATGATTTATTGAATGACGTAATTGTTCTTTTTGAAAAAAGTGGACCATATTTCCTCGATTCACCTTACGTTATGATCAGTGGATAGAGGGTTTTACTCACGGCCTCTTCGCTTTTGGACAGACTGCGGCCCATGTGCGTTCGTTGGGGATGACAAATAACGGACCGGATCTGACCCGCGCCGCGTTGCACGCTCAAGAGGAATCGGTCGGAATGCTTCACACGGCGAGGGGAGGCGGCAACGGCCGAGAGAATGCTCCGGTTCGAGCGTCGAATATTTATGGATCTGTTCCACTCGGAGGAAACAAGAGGACACGCGAGCGGAATATGTCACGCCTCTTGGAGATAGAAACCGAAAAACAGAGCATTCGATACGTTTTGGGGGGTTCGGATTCGTTACACTCGTTGCACGTCGTTAATATTGCTTTTTATCGTCCCACGAAAGTTACTCTTTCGGTCTGTATAGTTTCCGAGTGCATATAAATGCTTGTGTAAATGTAGGCCAGCCGCCTGGTGTATCTTCATCAATTTTAGAGATAGGACAAATTTCTATTTATTTGCAAATGTTTTCAAAAATGATTACTTCGGTAAGTGGAGAATTTGTAAATTTTCCTAAATTGAAATATATCCCCATTCTGTACACAGTCGAAACAAACGTAAAAAATTAATTCGACGTGTCTACACAAATCATCCGTTGTCTGAGACACTACGGTTAATGAAACTGGAACATCCGGGAGCTGTGCAACGCTTGAAGTTTTCATTTCGATTTATCTGGTGGCTCGATCGGAAATCAAAGTCACCGAGAAATAAAGTGTCTGCCAAACGTGCCGAGCTTCAAGTTTCCCCGATAAGACCGGTGTTATCACCGCACGAAAGGTCGATCGTCCCCGACTTCCACTCTTTTGTACGGGATAGCATCGTTATAATCAATGACGCCGAGATTGCATCAAAGAGATTCATTTTGCGGGCAGAGTCGTTTTCCCTTCGTTCTGGCCCGACTCATCCCTTCATTCCCTTCTCTTCTTTCTCTCTTTCTCCTTCTGCCTTCCCTTCTGTCCCGCTGCGATTCGTCGAAATGGGGTGGGGGTTGAATTTCGCAGTCTCGCTGGGAAAAGGAGGGAAACGGGTTCTGGGCGAGGAGAGGGCTCCGTCTGATGGCGGTGGACGAACGAAGTTAAGTAGATTGGGGAATTGAGGATCATTTTAATGCTTGGTTAAATTGCGTAATTGTGAGCGGCGGCCGTGCGAGCAAGGAGAACGGAGGAAGCAGAGAATCGACGGTCGACGGTGATCCGGGACAAGGGAGGAAGAGTCGAAGCGGGAAAAGAGACGCGGTAGTCGGTTGAATCTTGGTTAGGTCCGTATTTACATGAGAAAGAGCCGGCGATTTATAACCCGTATTAAAGTTACTACGGACCGGCCGAAGAATGCAGTCGCGTTTCAGACGGAACCAGAGATACCGACGCCGCACAGCTTCATCCGGTTCCCAGGGGAGACGCGCGCGCTCAATCGTTCTCATTTATTTATCCGGTATAATTACCGCGTTATTTGGCCGAGCCGTATCAATCGCCGGCGAATGGATTTTAAACGGCGCGATCGATCTCGCCGCTTCGTACCGTGTAATTAATACCATTAACGTTCGAAATAAGTTACGGAGGCGTGGAGTACTCGTTGCAGCATCTATTTCCGTCCGTAATAAATAGACCGGAATTCAGCTCCTTAAAAGTCTCAATATTTCTACCGAGCTAGTTCCCCGGCAGACCTTTATTTATCGGGACTCCCAAAGCCACGATCGAGCATATAATCTTAGTTTCTAACGAGGCAAAGTAGATCAAGCGCGGCGTCTCGCATAACTCGCGCCTATATACCGGGGACGCTTATTTTGGTATAATTATGTTTCCCGCGTGTTTACACGAGCGCCGAAAGAGAAGCCTTCGTGCTGGGAGGAGGGGTTAAGAGACGTAGAGAAGGAGTGAGAGAGAAAAAAAAGGAACGTACTAATTTACCGGCGCGCACCCCGGTAGGAATGCAGCGCACTGTTTTTCACGGGGGACGTAAACGAGCATCCCCTGGAGCCCGAAGAATCTTGCACGTGCAATAAACTCTGTGCCTTGCCCCTCGCAGAGGCGGGTGACGCTGGGGTGCAGGTACGAGAGAGAGAGAGAGAGAGAGAGAAAGAGAGAGAGAGAGAGAGAGAGAGAGTGAGTGAGAGAGAGAGTAGCGCGGGGGCATGCGAATTCACGTCGCGTCTTATGAACCCTGTAAACCGACTGCGAGCGACGCTTTAGGGCCCCATCAGCCCATTCCCCTACCCCGTGGAAACAAAACACTGCCATAAAGTATCACAGGCAGAGTCGCCCGAAGAGCACGTAGGCCTTTATAAATTTCTCTTGAACTCATCCCGACTAGTGCCGCGCCGCGGCGAGCCTCGCGAGAGAGGGATACATCCAGTTTTTCAAGTATTCTCGGCACGTGCTGTTCCTCCCTGGGCCGGACTACTCTCTCAGAAGCACCCTGGCCTTCCACGGTGTTCCCCGACGCGTTCCGGCCGACCAACCCTCTCTTCGGATTTTCTCTTCTTTTTTTCAGTTCCTCTCCTTTTTTTCTTCAAGGGCGGCGCGCAGACAATCGCCACTCGAAAGGACCCTACCCGCTAGGTGAAAGCGACCCCCGTGAGCCGGCGAGCACATCCTATTCTTCCGTAGGACAGCTTGATCCGATCCCTGGCCAGCTGAAGGATAGCGGGACGATAGATCGAACGACATCGGCGAATATATCCGTCCCCATCCCGCTCTATTGTCCGCGGATGACATTGTTATCGATGATATCGAGATTAGAGGTTGCCTGATGAATTCAGAGCGCGCACCGGGGACCAAGCACCGCCACCCCTCCCATCTCCTTTCTTTCATTTCTTCGCGGTCGGCCGATGGGGTGTCGTCCGACCGCTCGATTCTGCGGGGATGGCCGACCCGACGGATTAGACTCGTTACGCCGATACGTTAAGTCGAAGAACGCGTCGTTAAGAACGAGGGAAAAGGGGACAGACCGAGCGGGGTTGAAGCCCGGCGCGATTGTTCCCGGCCAATCTGTCTTCCGGATTGTCCTTCGTCGTCCCTTCCCCCGCCTACAACGGGAACGACAATTCTCTTTTTCTCCTTTTTTTTCACCGGAGAAGTTGACTCTGATCTATTCGACGGATAAATGAGAACTGGCCTGACTCGTAATGAACCGGTGTAGATTTATCGATCACTATGGGACGGACGCTTGATGGCTTATTTCGGCTTTGAGGAGGGTGGAGGGTGGATTGGCTGTCTTCGGTAGTCGAACGTTTTTCCTTAAGAAATATAGTAAAGTCGAGAAACCGGAATATTATACTTTTTTGTAATTGAACTTAAGTATTTAATAATGAAAGTAAGCTAATTGCAAGTAGTAGTCCTACTTTTATTGGTCATCATTCCAGTGTTTTTATTTACAAATTGTAGACATTTATGTTTGCTCATGTTTTCGGCTATTGTAGTTTGTTTGAAACTAGAGCACCTTATAACTTAGCAGCAGAAAAAGGTTTTCATTTCGAACCACTGCCAATTAGGCAGTTCTTTAATTGTTCGGGTCTTCTCTAATGAGCGATGGCGCATTTACAGTTCCTACCGTGTATCACGCGGACGTCGTTAACACTATCCAGCGGCGTAGCGTTTCTTAACGCGATGTTTATCGACATCTGCATTTTCCATTTCACCTGGAACAATGTCCAGCGATCCGTATCGATAGAGTCGACTGTAATTTCCCCTTCGCGCGTCCGAGCGCCGACAACTCGTAAATCATGCCGCCGGACAAATTGCCCGCCTGGAAATTATTCCTGCGTCTGGTTCGAATGACTCGAAAAGAACATAGCAGCGATCGGATCGTCAAACTGACTTCTTCTGCTGGATCAATCATCGCTTTTAACAGCGATTGTCGGTGATCGTCGACGTGTCGTTCGCCGTGAATACCTCCGCGGCGAGGATTGTTTAAAGAAAGCCGCAGCCGTGTTCGTTGAAAGTTTGCAGATCGACGGGGTTGTAATGGTCGTTCTGTGGTTGCGACTGATCGTTTCGCATTTACATGCGATTAGCGAAATTCACGGTCACACGTTTTCATTGACGATGAGGGGAGAGTTTAACTAACGATGTAGGTACTGTGTAGTACCTTAATCAAATTTAATATTTAATCATTTTGATTCTTAAGTATTCTTTCTTATGAAACATTGAAGTAGTATTAGAATTTTTTTGGTGACATTTTGCTTTCGAAATCATGGTGTGATCATGATAGGATATAAATATTTTAAGGAAGAATAGTGGGGGAATAGTAATCATCGGATAGATTAATCTTCACTATTGTTTCAGAGAACCGCGAGTTCCATTCGGCAGATTGATTATCGGAAGTTGAAGAAATTGAGAAGGCTGAATAATCTTTGACCTCACGGATAACTATAAATTCATCATTCCCCCAGTATCTTAGTTAATAATCCTTTTGAATTCTATAGTCTTTTTAATTTTACGTTATTCTCATGCATCTCGAATTCTTTCAATCGATTCAATTAATATCATGATATCAATTAATGGAGCAGTATCGAACAATTATTATCATAACAAATTCAAAATAGCACCTTTAATCTCGCTAATTTCCAATAAAATATCTGACCATAAATCTGATTCGTTCAATTTCGTAAACCCCGCGGCGGGCAACTTAAACTTAATCCACGCAACCAGGCCATGTGCAGTTCGATCACGTCCCGCCCTCGGTGTTAATGTGGATCAAGCCTTAATCTTCGGCGAACCCCGTAAACCGCATCGGACTAATGTATTCATCTATCACAAAGCATCGTGAATGGTAACAACCAGAACACATCGGCGTGCGGTTCGCGTATTCATTTACGCGTCGGGTGGAAAGTTCGATAAAAATCGGCCGCGCGGAAAGCCGAAGGGGGATAATAAGAGTTATGTTCGTGGGAGTGGTCGCAACGTTTTAATTATCGCGGTGGCGGTCGATGTTACCCGTTCTCCGCGCGCGCGAATTTATCAAATGCCATTTAATCGGATCAACCGGCGCGGTCGGTTGTCTCTTTTTTTTCCTTTCCAATTCCCGTGACGCGGCGCACCACCCTTCGACCTCGCCCGGAGAACAAAAGTCGAATATTTGCGACAGCCAGGCTTCGGTTTGTGCGCCGACAATCGCGCACAGAGTCACCCCTTTTCGTAACCCCCCTTTCCCGCACTTCTTCCCGTTGCCGCCTGCTCGATCTTTCACCCTTTCGTACCCTTTTCTGCTCTGTCCCCGTTGTAAACTCTATTATTTTTCCTTCTTTCCCCGTTCGCGCGCACCGCATCCATCTTTGCTCGCCACCTGGCTGCGCCGCCCCCGTCAGCTTTTTCTCGTGCCCTCTTGTACCGTCTCTCCTTTCTCCTCTCCCGACGACACGACCCATGGCCTCGGTTGCCGTTTAAACGTCACTTCGCGCTTCGCGTTTCATCATTGTTGCGCCTATTGTCGCGGCGTTGAACCATCAGCCGCGACGGATGCGCGCAATGCAAATGATGGAATCATTGAGGACAGGAACGAGACTCGTGGATGAAAAAATGAGGTACGAGCGACTGAGGAGTTGAAACGGTTTCGCTGATTCATCAAGGCGAGTTGTATTATTGAAGCATTTTTCGAAAATGAAGGGGATGATTCGTTTGGAGAGAAATTCTAAGGGGTTGCTATGTTGTAGTAATTGATACGATGGGTGTGAATATATTTCGTTCAACTAAGTATTAATCGGCAAATTTTCGTTATGTATCTATCTATTCATTTATTTATTTTTAATCCTCATTTCTGAATTATAGCACAAATTCTGCGTTAAAATTTTTTATTTCATAATATATTTTATACTTTTTAATTTCATTTTGATCGTAATTAAATAATATTTCAGTAAATTCTGTTACAGTAATATTTAATAGTATAATATATTATATTTCCAAATTTAATGTCACAGTGTTGTAAATATTAACAGGCAAATTTCTGTTACTTCTACTTGATTGCATATACGAAATAATTGGAATCGAAACTGGATGAAACTGTAATCGACTAACTAGGGAGCGACGATGGGAAGGAAATCAATGTCGCAGTAAACACATCATCTTAGATTTGTAATTAACTGCGTATAGCACCGAGCCACGCAAATATTGTTACAAACACATCGATATGCTTGTAACAAATACGAGCACACGCGAGTGACTTTAACACGGACATACGTGCAACATTAACAAGGTATTTCGAGAGATCGCATGGCTCCGCAAGAATATCTGCGCACGGGCGTGTATTAATTCACAGGAATATCGTTTATGATTTCAGTGAACATAAAGCAGATAACGCGAAATAAAAAATAAGCCGGCGGAGATTGCAGCTGAGAAAGTTATATTCTTGGAGATAACGTGATGTATTTCGTTCTGTATACCGATTACGAATTAGCGACATCATTAGCGTAGATATTTACTCCTTTTTCTTCACTGCAAGTTACGAGGAAGCAATTTCTTATACCGACTTTTTTACAGATTTAATTTATTAAGTATTTAAAAGATTATATACATTAATGATGAGTATTAAATTATACGAAGATCATCTAAATGTGATAGTAGCATAAATTAACATGTATTACTCATGCAAACGTTTGTAAAGAATTCATACATTAATTGCTGGTTATAAGAATTACATAGCACAATGCTGTTTAGTTTTTCTAATTGCATTTTTAACATTCTTATGCATGTTTCTTTCAATTTCTAAAAGTTCTGAGTTCTACGGATTACTACATGAATCACTATGATTTCTGTTCGTAATAAATATCAGTATCTCGCTTTTATAACTATGTAGCTCACAGATATTGCACACGCATGGTGTATGCAAATGTCTCAGACACAATAAAGTAAATACTTGAACAAAGATTAATCACAATTTTCCTCTAAGATACGCACAATTAGTAATTTCTTTGACTGATAAATTCAAAACCTTTGATCTGAATATTCGTAAAAATTTGCATATTCTAATTTACCTAATTACAGTTTTTTGATAAGAATCATTTTACCAGTATTTCATACTACGTATACTGCGAATTCCATACAGCTTCGAAAATTATAATTTTACAAATCGCAATAGAATATTTCTGTAAAATTTCATCACAATTCTTATTCAATTTCAAATCAATTAAAATCATCAATCAAAAAAATAAATTACTAGTTACTGTACTAATATTACAAACTGATCTATACTTGTTACACCCAAACAGCATTTTACTAGAAAACATCCATCCAATTACCATACGCAAACATCGGTACGAAACGATTCGAGCACCGCCGAGCTCCGCATTCAGATTATCAGCATTGTGAAATTTCTCAAGTCAGGAAAACATATACCTCCCCCGCCGAGCGTACCAACGAAATTCCCATCGGCATCGGAAAACACGGGACATGCACGTGCATCGTCGAGGAACTTCAACACCGATAACGGGTCGCGGGAGCAAATAAATCTCCGATCAGGCCGAAGGACACGAAGAGTACGGGCGGAGGACGGAAAATAAAGGCGGCGGCGGCGGCGGCGGCAGTGGCGGCGGGTGCCGTGGAGTTTCGAAAATACATTTTCGCTGATTCCGACGGCCGCCGGTTGTCTAGTGCTTCGAAGCCGGGTCCCCGTCGACCGTGGCTCTCCCACGGTGTTTTTCCGCATTGCCGGGCGAAGGGTGAGCAGCGGTGGACGGGCACAAAAGTTCCCGGAAAAACTTTCCGACCGTGGGCCAAATGCGGACTATCTGGAATCGCTGGTACAGGCAACGAGTTCCGGGGCTGGCCTGAAAAGGGCGAGGGACGAGGAAGGGCCGAAGAGGAGGGTGGCCGTGGAATTGCGGCCCGCATAGCAGGAGTCAAAGCCGCGTACTCCGCTTTCGGGGATCCTCCTGCTCGACTACCGCCTTTGTACGTTTGAGGTTTCGTGGCCGGTAAAAACTGCGGGCGGATCGAGAGCCGAGGGGCACGCGAGGGGCTCCGACTGGCTGGCGAAGGGGTTGGGGGCGGGGCGGTCGGGCTGAAAGGTAGCAGTCCGAGTGGGCAGGCTGGCCGGGTCGCGAGGCAACATTTCGCGTGTTTCGCGAACAGGCTGGCCATCGGCCGGGTCAAACACCGGGTCGGCTTAGATCTCTACCAGGGTTACGATCCTGAGGTATTTCTGGTAAGACGCGAAGCCGCACGGAAAAATCGAACAACCACGGAGAATTTGTCGCGGAACACGACTCGCGCCTCTGGGAAATCAGAATTTCTATTGCCGCGATTTCGACGACGCCTCGAAAGTCCTCCCGCGAATGGCTCCTCAAGGATCCTTTGTCAGTGTTCTATATCAATACAAAAAAGGTTTCTTCGGTTCGTATCGAGTGAAACGGATGACTCGTCGGTGATTCGAATTACTTGGTTATCGAAGTTGGAAACGAATAGAGGGAGTTTAATTGAGACAATAAGTTATTTGTTGTCATCTTATATTTTTTAGGATGAAATGCATAATGATTCTTCGCGAATTTTGATGGAGTATCAAGTGTTGGGTAAAAGTATCTAATTCTTTCTCTAACTAGGGTCTGATGCCAACACGATGTTATCGATTTGAGAGTAATGTAGTAATCCTTCTGCCAACACTGCGACTTTATTCTACTCTTTTTAGGTAGTTCGTGCCAAATTTTTCCTTCCTTTGAACTTCCTGCATTGCACATAGAGAAAAATACCTTCTAAAATATCCGCTTTTGATCATGATTCGATAATATATCGAAAGAAACAGGGAAACATCCTCTAAGAACAAGAAAAATCTACTTAGGAGGATCGAATGTTGTGAAGGGAACTGTAACATATCGCGGAATTGAGTCTATCCCTTCGAATCGGGAACGAATCTCATCCCCTCGATGCGGAGATCCCAGAATCCGCGAGGTCGAGGCCACCAGGTTTGGTAGCGGTGGATTGTTCCGTGTGCCACGGGAGAAGCAGACATGCGAAACTTGGAAAAGACTTTAGAATCTCGACGGTGGCCCGGGCAGTAACCCGACGCGGGCCAGCTGGTCGGATTTGACGCGCGGAACAACCCAGTTCACCGAGTTTCGAGGACAGTCATTCCGTCGTCAACGAGAGGACCGGCAATGGATGAATCACGCGCTGTCAGCCTCGTGTAGGCTGACTTACTGCGGCCGGGCAAATCGAAATACAAATAACAAACTGCGCGAAGAAAAATAGCAACGTCTGGCTGGCTTCGAGCCGCTGGAAGCGGGCAAACACGTCGGTGGAGGAAACTGGTACAAACAGAGCGATATCAGCCGGTATCAAGCTGCGCGCGCGCGGTCAAAGGCTGGGAAGTGGAACGAAGAACGAGCGGCGCAAGGGGTTCGCCGAGTCGCACGGCCGGATAAGAACGATCCCACCACGTTCAAAGCTCCCTCAAACGTGGTTACATTAGGCCGCACGGTTCTGACTGCATCCACATGTTTCCGCAATATCTATAGGACGGGTCGGAGGGCGGCGGTTAGGCCACCGACACCGGGATTCAGGTTCCCGGAACACGATTGTTGCATTATTCGAGGGCCGCAGCTTTCGAACTTGCGGCATCTAGCCTACGACGGCCTCGTTCCACTACCAAACCATCGCGAAAGAATTAACCTCTTGAATACACGGCACCTAGGACCGGCTTTTAGTCGGGGCTGCTCCTGTTCTGGTTTCGCAGCTTCTTAGCCGTTTCCGTCTCCATCTCTTATGCCACTCGATCGTTTACCGTAATGCTCGAAATTTTTTTTTCCTCTTATTATTGCTTCCGTTTCTTGCGGAAGGATATTCTTGAGGCCACCCCAGCGCAGAGGAAAATTTTTTTGGCAGACTTGGATTTACCTTGTGAATAACGGCGCGAATCTGATTTCTACTGGCAATTAAAAAGCGATACTTTTCTGTTTAGTTTTTTGTGTACAAAAAGACAATTGGATTCTTTTGTTTTACAGCCATACGTAATGTCGTTTGTTAACCTTATCTTCAATTGTTCGAATAAAATGAAAGCGGATCTAATGAAGAATCCGAGCGGTACACTAAAGTACATCGAATGCATAAATGGTTAAGTGTCCTGTATATAGTCTGCGCGTGAACACAGCGAGCATAAAGCAGCAAGATAAAAATAAATTTTATAGGAACGGCAGCATAAAGTCGGTCGGGGTTTGGTGAGCCCGAAATTCGACGTCCGAACTTTATTCGAAACATCCTCGAACGAATACTAATACACCCCCGCAACTTATTCAGCCCTCTTACGGTTTGATAGACTGTTATGCCGCAGGTAAATCGAAACGCGGGGAAAAGGGGGGACGTTTCGATGAGCATCCAGAATTCCTGGGCCGGTGGGCGCCGGGGCTGGGCGGGGAGGGAGAACACCTAGCGTTTACGCTAGGAGGTTGCCAAGCCCCGACGTTTCATTTCCGCAGACAGGACGGAAGTTTCCTTTTCCGTATGGAGGAGTTTGTCTCTTGTTCGCCGCGGGCCAAAGTGGGCAAACACCCGGGAAACGGGGAAAAAGGAAAATGGCTGTAGATGGAAGAACTCGGGCGAGAGGAAGCGCTCGGCAGAAAAACAGCCGGCTTAAGGAGTTTAAATATACGTTGGAAATTAAGACTGCTTATACGCAAACGCTGCGGCCAGCATCGTTTCCTTTCACCCACCCCTTTTTCCTCGTTAATTTCTTTCTAGGAGTGGGAAGATGGACAACACTACATTCGTCGCTGTTAATCGTTTCCTGCGAGAGGCCTCCTGGAAACTTGTTTCCTCTCCTTCTTTCTGATACAGCATTCGGAGCTGGTTTCACGTCTTTGACGTGTGAAGGAACGACGAAAAATTTTCGAATGATACGCATTGTCGGAGGTACTAAAGCGGAAACGCGAACATGGTTGGATGCGATAGTTTACTAAACAAAAGTGAAGTATGAGCATCAGGAGTCACGAATGCGTCGGCGTGACCGAAGCTGAGAGACTTTGTCGTGTATTTGTTTTATTCGAGAGTTATCTACGTGATGTTTGTATGTATCGTATTTGCGAGTATCATTTTTGATATTTTAAATTGTAAAAGCATAAGTGGACTGAAGTTTCGGTGCCATTATAGTATATGTGTTTATTAGGAACACTTGTCACTGGAATATTTGAAAAGGAGTATTCGGCTATTCGTCACTAAATTTAAAAATACTGTTAAATAATTGCTGGTAGATGAAGTGTCGAAAAATTCCCGTACGAGAACCGTTGACTTCTTCTGAATAATGATGAACTGCGTTCTGACGCGTGGCCAACGGATGTTTTCGAACGGACACCCAGCCACGACTCAAAATAGTCACACCATAAGAGCACTCTCGTTCGTGTCGGTAGTCGCACATATATCTTTTACGCCACGCCCAGTACAATCTGGAAGTGGTTATTGAGACGCACTTAACGATTCATCTCCTTCGTGTTTGCCTCTTTATTTTTTTTTCGTGTTATCCTGTTCGGGGGACACAAGGACAGGTGATTAATCTAAATGAAAAACGAAAGACGAATGGCGGAATGATCGAGGAAAAATTACATGAGAAAGTAACGAACTTTGCTTCGTATATTTCTCACCTATCGTGTAGCATTTTTCCTTACATTTCAGGCTACGAAGATTATTTATCTTGATAAAGGAAGATGTTTTAAGGAACATAATCTTTCGAAGCTGGATCGTTTCCTCGTCTAATTTATTACTTTGAAATTCGCGTCGATGAAATTAATTAAGCGATCGTCCATTTAAACGACTTCATACTTTGACGTGTGGATGAAATATTTAACGAAAGTATCGTTACAACTTACATACATTTTTCTACTTTGAAATTGTAACAGTTCTTTGAAGTTGGTCGCGAATTATTATTTAATTTCGAAAATGTCAATCTAATCATTTGAAGTACAGTGAGGTTTATGAATTAATCGTTAGTAGAGTATTCTCGTTTGGCTCTTAAGCTCGCCTCGGAGACTATTAGGTGGTAATTGTGTTCTTCGTGAATACAGGAATACTGAGTCTCGATTGGAGTTGGGTTTGCGACAAACGGGCTGGAATTCAGGCAAACGGGTCGTCGGGATGGCGAAAACGTATAGCCACGTGAAAAAGTGTCGCAATGTTCTCCGATGAATCGACCTTTGGCGCGCCTCCCCGTTAATGGTTCTATTGAGACATCCCAAATGCAATCGTAGCAAGTGAAACAGTTAATTGTGCCGAGCCCGGGCTTAAGGATACAATTTATGCCCGTCGTATATTTGAATCCGTGAATTCTTATTGCCTTCATTACTCTCGGATTCAATTGCTGTTGGACTACGCGAATAGTTTAGTAGCGTTTCGCGTGATTGAAACCCTATTCTTCTGTTAGTGGGCAATCTACTTGAAAATGTTTCAGTTCACGTAGTACGAAATCAAATTGAATCGTCCGTCGCATTTCATTCGTACAGATGAAAGTATTAATAGCAAACGTTTGCTATGAGTTGAACGTGATTTATCATGTAACATGTTTCCCCCTTTATTCTGGTTGCTATTATTATTACTTGTCGTCTAGTAAAATTTCTTCCGCTCAATTATTGATTCCCGCGCACGTGATTACGAGTTTGTAAATCGCAAAAGAAAAAGCGAACGAACCGGTAAATGCAATACGTTAATTGGAAGTCGGCGTTTCGTTTTCCACAACAATAATTGCTCAGCGAATTTGGGATCCACGATCCGGAACGGTTTGTATTCTAGCGCTGCTGCAATGCGTCGTTGGTTTTCGATCACTTTTTCCCGTAGTCCTATTACGGGCAACAGTTTTCGAAAGGTTATTTGGAGGAGCTTGTTACCGGCCAATAAATTTCGTTTAATCCCTTGTTCCGTATCCCGTCCCACTCGCTTTTAAAAATTTCACGTCAATGGTCGGATGGCCGAGAAGAAATACTAGTTTAATCTATATTTCATCTAATTAATGAAATCAAGGAAAGCATAAGACAATTTTCTTTTTAAATCAGGAAACTGTTAGGAGAATATTTTGTATTTATATTTATGGAATTGTACCTTTTTATTCCCACTGATTTCATCAATTTGTTTAGCAGTTAAACGGAAGGTACTGCATTATGTAACGTATCGTTCGATCTTCTCATGAAATTGAATGGTTGGAAAGTTTAGCCGACCTTGTGATAATTGATGATTCGAGTCGCGCAACGAGCCGATGCGACTTTGATCACCAGAATTGGCTCTAGCCCGGTGACCCAACAACCTAACATCAAATTCGAGCAATGCCTATAACCTTTTACCGTCACACCGCACAAGGGTTATCGGGGCTAATAGAGTAGGTTGCAGCAAGCTACCAAGCCACGCCAAGTTTAGCAGCGTGGAATCCAGCCCAAACACGACCGAAATAAATACTAATCGCGATTCTTAATCAACGGATCCCGGCCTCTATATATAAAGGCAGTAATTCGACCGCTGCCAAATCACTTGAAGCCCTGAGGATTATTTAAAGGAATGTTTCTCACCCTGTAAGATCCGCAAATGCATCACACATCAACGATTCCGCTGGTCGCATCACTGGAAATGGCAACATTGCACAACGTTAACATTTCATAAGTAGAATTGCTCTCATTGAAGCATTCTTCTAATAATTCGCACCATTGCGATATTTAATATACTACCCCTTATTATTCAAACGTGTTACTTAATAGATCAAAAGTTAAGTTTACAATCTCGATGCCACATGCATTCAACTTAATTATAACGCATCTTATGATGTCTGCGTTCGATTATAGCATCCAGTTACTCATTTATTTACATTGGAAACTGACCTTTCGAAACGACATTCTCACGGATGCTTGGTCAAATAAAAATAATGTTTATAAAAAGGAAATCAATATTTCGTGACGAAAATACTGTCGTTCTCTTCTTGTCTCATAAACCATTAATAAGTTCGGCAAACGTATTGGTTTCACATTAGGTCATTGCACTTTTCGATCACTTCCAAAGAAACGTTTCCAACTTAATAATTCATTCGCTGCAAACAGTAGAATTTCGAGCGTTACTGAACCCCTATCAGAACATCTACAAATCCCTTGGGTCCAAGGCGTCACTAAATTACTTAAGAATCACCTTTCTAACATCCAACACATTAAGATAATACAAGAGAAAGAAAATAACACGATTTTTAGTACTATATCCGCCATTTATTTTTCATCAAGTTGACATTATACGTAGAAGAGCGCAATGGCGCGTCGCGTTAGTTCTAAGAAACGGCTGAATCTTCCGCTGATCCCGATTACAGAAATAATATTAACGAATACGAACATGGGGATCGTGTGTCGTCAATGGAGCCGCGTGCTTCGTCATGATCACTCGGCCATTCTTCTTGGGTAGATATTAACGGGCCGCGGGTCTCGTTGCACAAGTGTGCTTGGCATAGTTCGCTGGTGTACGTGTACGATGAATTCACTCTTTCACCCTCTTCTCTCCGCCCCCCGCCCCCTGCCTCTGTGCTCGTGACGCGACGAGAGTTCAGGCCGCCCCTTAGTTTCTAATTATATGAGATCTATGTTTGGCCACCGGGACGATACTTTCTGGCATTGACAATACGCCGTTTTCGTTTCTTTCTCATTGAACCCGGCGGGATGGGGGTCGCCCGGTATCGTGTCCGCGGTACGAATTCACCGAATATCCGCGACCGCATCCCGATTGCAGGATAATCGTGAATGGAAATTTATTTTCGGTCGCCGACTGATTCACGATTGCCTATTCCCGTGCAAAATTGGCGGCGGCCGTGGGGTCGGGGGACGTGTGGGAGGGTGAAACTGTCTTCGCACGATTACGGTGGTAAATTTGACTTGAAAATTTCATGCCTGGCAAATGGAAATGGGAAAGAATTTTGGCCGGGAATTATTCGGCCGTTCCGGCCCCGGCTGTTGGAATTTTTGTGGCGCGGCTGCTCTATAATTCATCTATTGGAACGGCTGAACTGGCCAGAGGAAATTGTACCGCATTATATCAGCCAAATGTTTAACAAAGGTGTCGCTCCATTAGACGCGGGGAATTGCTTTCGTGCTTTGAATGTTTCAGCGCCGTGGATTCTTTCCTTTAAAGGTTTAGGAATACCGCGAAACCGTTTGTGTAAGATAACATTGGAATAACGATGGAAGTTATCGTTGGATTGCGGAATCGCGGAACTGAGGTGGAACAGAATCGTGTCTCCTGTATGAAGAATTTCGGTGTGTTAGAAATAATATAAAGGGGAATGGACTTTCGTGAAAAAATTTCTATCTTACTCTTTTTGGATACGCGGAAATTATTGTGGAACGTTAAACCTCTGATGGTATGCAAATGATCGCAAATGTGCAATTTCATTGTGATAAATGAAGCTAAATTTTAAGTAGAAAAAAATGCCTATCAACGGTTTTATTCTTATCATAATATAACCCCAATAGAGCTCTTCGTCGTTAAGAAAAGCAAAGGAAGAGAGAAAGAGAGTCTATCAAATGCAATTTCTATTCTAATTAAGTCGACAAATGCCTCCAATCTTTTTCATTCCTCCGAACAGCGGTCGTAGTCGGTTTTACGATTTCCGTGTACGATATTCGGGCGATTACCACGCGAAATGCTCCCTGGTGATCCAATTAATAGATTCGTTTTCCCCGGGCGCATCTCCGTTTGCGATGTTTTTCGAAATACCGCCCGGTTTTACGTTCCGGCCGCCATTAATGATCCACGCGGCAGACGTTCGTACAGATACGATCGAATTAAAGCGACGTTTTGACGTCACCGATACATTGAATTCAACGAGTCCGGACGGTCGAGGTTAACGGAGGTTAACTCGGAACATCTACGCACGGGCTACGGCTCTGATCTTTTTTCTCATCCTCCGTTTCTGCTGCCGTCCCTCACCCTGTGTCCCACCAAACCCTTACCATCGATATCGGGATCGCGTGCTCCCGGCGGCGAATCGGGATCTATTATATCATGTATTTAGGTTGCCTTGCATCGAAATCCTGGAACGATGCTACGTGGAACAAAAATTTCATTCTTATCGGTTCAGTCTGGTCACGGTGGGATTATCATTAAACCACGAAAAGTAGCGTAGAACCTGAATTGGGTCTCTTTATACGCGTTCCAAATTACTTTTTACTAATATCAGACACCAAGCAATAGTAAAATCATTTTTCCGATTTTTCGTGAAAATTGAGGTGCAAGCTAAATTACATTTCATTGCACGTGTTCCGTATTATTTTTCACTAATATCGGATAATTTTCAAAATGTTCACTTCTCCGTATTATTTTATTCATTCATTAAATAGTAATTAATGCGCTTTATACAGTTTGAATACATTCATTACACGACGCGGCGTTACACATATTTTGTGTAACGCGCCACGTCGCTGTCCACCGTCATCTGTCGTTACGCGACGAACGATCGCCGCGCTGGACAGGTTAATAACGTTATGTAACGCATAAAACTTTGCATTTTCCGGCTCACTAATTCCGTGAAACACAACTAATGCGTACGGCAAATACAGCCGGAGTGAACGTAACAGATATTACCGTTGAATATTGTACCTCCGTGCACTCGGTGCGTTCCGCATCGCATATGTATGGCCTAATTACACGCGCATCAGTGACGAGCAGCCGAGTGTTTGATGAATAGATGAACGCGAAACGCGGGGGGAGGGCTAAGCCGTGGTACGGAAAGGGAAAACGCTGTAGGGTAGAAGAGGAGGACGGGATTTAAAGAGAGACAGAGACAGAGGCAGAGTGACGGAATGAGTGTGAGGAGGAGGGGAGGAAGAGAGAGACAGAGAGAGAGAGAGAGAGAGAGGGAAAGAAAGAAAGAGCAAGGGAGTGAGCGCGCCGCGTAAAAAAACGAAGCGGCAATCGGATTAAGAAATCGAGCTGGATATTGCATTTTTGATCGGGTTCTGCCGGTCGAGTGGTCTCCGCGGCTCGTAACAGGCCAGAGGCTTTTCTATTGAATTGAATTATTAAATTCAATTTTTCGAGTACTCAGAGATTTGAATTATTAAGCCAGCCTTGGCGCGGAGACTTTGCTCGCAATCGCGCCGCGCCGCGCGTACGCGTTCCGACCTCGCTCGATCCTTTCAAGTTTTAACAATCCTTTCCTGTTCCGCCTCCAGCGCTGTCACCCCCACACGCCCGCAAGGTTTTCCCAGCTGGTTACGTGGCTAATATTGTATCGTGCCATTGAAAATGAAACCACGATGGAGACGAGGGAAACGGGAGTCCGGAATTGTGCTGAATTTAAGCGAGACACTCGGCCGTCGGAACGAGCTCGCCGAATCTCCTCCGCTCTTCACCCTCGCGGAGCGGCCGGCCGGGTTCAGGTCTATCCCGGGGTTCATTCACGACCGTTGGAAATCGAAAAACGCTTGACGCTCGTAGCCGGGATATAGTAACCGCGGGCGCGGGCCGAGTGTAATATCGGTCGCGGTGATATCCTGCGGAAGTCCTTCGTTCTGTATTTCATCCCTCTCCCGCGTTCACAGTGACGATCAAACCCGGGACGCGGCTCGGTGTATCGACAGAGATCGGTTATTCTTTTCGGTTTATCCGGCATTTATTTCTTATAAATCGTAATCGGCTGCTGTCGACCCTATCTCTCCCTTTCCATCCCTTTCCGCGCGTCTCTTTCTCTGTTTCGCTTTTTTCTCTCTGTCCATTTTATTTTTCAGCTTTTTTTTGTCTTCCGTCCGTACCTGTCCCTTCTTCGAGGCTAATTGAGCACCGACGAATTTATACCCGACTCGCGGGCTCGGGTTTGTTATGCTTTTTGGCCGACGAATCAACTGCCGTTTGGTGTATCGGATTTAATCGCGACTCGTTTGCTTTGTTCTTCAGCCGCGATGTATCGGCGCGCTTTCGAGCGGGGGCGAGCATTTTAAAAGCGAAATGGGATTCGCTGACGATGGACCGTTTAATGCGTGTGTCCCGATATAATACGCCAGCGGTTCCAGTTTCGCGTTTCACCCGTATTTTCGATGCCGGCGATTCAACGGAGCACCGGACAGCGGCTATATTGTTTGTAATAATTCTTTTATCGGCGGCGGTGCCCGGGTTACAAGCGGCCCCGGTCCGGTTTCGACATATCGAATGAATCGGGAAGTATTGTGCCGGAACTGGAAAAACCGGGCCTTTGTCCGGCTTTTGTTGAACGATCAAACCGATTCGGCGAATATTTGTGGAAGTCCGGCCGAAATCCGCTGCTGACCACGCGGGAATGGTGAATCGGTCGCGCGGTAACATCTGATTATCAGGGACGTTCGCTGTTCGATCGATAAGAATCATCTGGCGTGTAATTTGTTGAAATTTATTTAGAATAATTCGTTTGCCGGCCCGCTTCGTTGTCCCGCCAGCCTTTGTGCCGTCTGCCACGGAAACTAATAATAATACACCCGAGCGTCATTTAATCGCGAGAAATAATGGCCGCGATACCGCTGGATTCATACGTATGCCGCGCGTGCGACAACGCGAACGTGGCAAGTGCAATTTCAATCAGCACTAACATCGACGTCTCGCGAAATTCAAATACGTTGCCAGATTGCGGATGTGTGCATTTCCTGACGACTAGAGTGTAATGGAATAAAGATTTGGATTAAATCTAGCAATGCGGTTGTATGTTTCCGAATGCCATGCTATCTTTAATAGGGGAAATGAAATCGTAGTTACCTCTATATGTTATAAATTGAAGTTTAAAATAATAGATTTGCGTTGGTGACATATTAATAAATGAAATCAACATGTGGTTGTTTATTTGTTATTAATATTATTTACATTGTTTTCTTTAACGTCTATAAACTTAAACAAGTGTTATAAAAACTACTTAAGGAACGTTGAAAAGCAGAGCTTCTCATTTCTAAATTGGCAATCATGACTTTTCAATATTATATTACAGTATTATTTCAATTAATTATTATACTACCATTATTGTAATACATTATAATATAATATTATAGTACACAAAACTAAGGTGCAGTGTATGAAAGTGTTCCGAATTCTTACGGACGGTACCTTAAAACCGTTTACCGCCAAATGTTCTGTGAGCGATCGTACTGTCCCGAAAGAATTCGTCGCGTGGAAACGGGTAAACCGTCTGTCGAAGGGGATTCTATGCGAACGCGGTCCCAGGGAACGCTATTATTCAGCGAAGGGAAGATAAAGCGTGTCGGAGTTCCCGTCTGAAACTAGACGCGGTCCCTTAATAGTGTCCGGCGACGCGGGATAGACGAACTGGAACCGAGACGAACGGTGGAGCTCGAAGGAAAACGCGGCGGAGAGGATCCTTACGAGTTAGTTTTCCGCGCGATTTCCCGCGAGAAAACGAGAAAGGATTGAGGGTCCGAGATTGGAGCGAAACGCCTGCGCTCGGCCGGAAAGTGAACGTTCTTCGACATTCTGGAGCATGGGAGCGTGGGGGAAATGGGGGTGAGGGGAAACGAGAAAGGTGGAAGGAGAAGGTGCAAGTGGGGGTAAGAGAAGTCGAAAAAGCTCGGGTAGAGCTTCTGAAGTTGGAGGCCGGTGAGAGGTACCGAAGCAAGAAACCTGGTCTACAGAGGGATGAGAAGAAGAACGGGGACATGAAAGGAGACGGGAGGACGTATAAGTGAGACGTGGAACAGTGGCTTAGCGTGGAGTATTATCGTATGAGAATCTCTCATCGGATCCAATAGTTCGAGCGCGCGGATGTGGAATAAAGCTCATCAAGGATTCAGCCCGCAATCCGTATTCGATGAATTAAAGATGTCGCCGGGAGTAACAAGAATGAAATCTCCTCGTCCCGTCTTGCTCTCACCGACGCGCAACCCGAGTCCGACTGTCTCCCTTCTGCTCCGGGCCGCTGCTTCACTCCGTCTTCACGGTACCCGGCGCTTTTCTCGTCCGTGGAATCACCTCGATACTTACCCGTCTCATTACGAATAAGATTAACCCCGGCCCGTGGTGTTCGCGGGATTTCATCAGAGACAGAAATCTATGATAACAGGAATTCCATTTCGATGGATAAGCCGCGTGTACCGGATGCCGTTTCTCATTTTGCGGCGTTGCCACTGTTGTTTTCCTACCGTTTCCGAGTTCATGTGCATACTCCATAAATTTACGTCGCGGTTCGAGATATCTTTCTCGCGTCTTCTTTGCGATGGAAATGTGCCAGAGTGATTAAGGTTTGGTTGCGGTGTCTATTGAGGACCGAATGATAGAGGTAATGCGAGGCTTAACGCATTCGTTATAGTATGCATTTACTTCGTGAATAATAAATTATTCAGTAACATACATCTTAAGATTACAAATAATAATAAAACGACGTTCATCTTTTTCACACACAATTGTATGATGCCATTCATTTTGAGAACCGCCAAGAATGAACGGATCTTCAATTATTTAGAACTGGTGTATTCGACGCTAATAGCGAACACGTTAACAGTTCACAAAATAACCAACATTAATTATAGACATTCAGTGTGAAACGTTTTGTGCAATACCGTGTAATGCACGCTTAACAATCCAGCAGTTTGGGAATAATACATATTCAGTTTATCAGCTGGAGGCATAATAGATGATAATAGTAACGAATTACTGATTAATCTTCTCCTGCCCTCAGCCCTAGCGACGACATCCGAGGCCGCGTTAATATCCGTCCGAAATATTAAATTTCCATTGACGGTATAGCGGTCGCGCGATAGCGGTATCAGTCGACGATACTGAGCCGCGTGGACCGACCAGTTCAATTTCGCAACATGTTAAAGCGGGCTCACGGTGTGTCTGGCTGTTTGGAGGGTTGACTGGAAGGGAGGAGCGGACGGCGAGTAGGTGGAGGAAGGTATATACCCAATAACCGTTGGCTTCGTTCAAGTTTCACCACTTTCCAATCGGCGCTGCCAGGTTTCCTCGACCATAGGTATTCATCATCGCTTTTGCGCCGCGCGAGGAGCGAAATGGGTCGAAAGTGGGTTAACCGCGAAACAGATGCGAATAGACAAATAGATGGATGCGGAGATGGGAGAGAGCGGCGGCCTGGTAGATGGGAAGAGAATACGCGCGGGAGCGAGAGGGTGGCTCGAAACTGGAAAAAGATGGAGTCCGAGGGTGGGGACGGGTGTTCGAGGGACGGCGAGGCTGAACATGAGGAATGGGACGGCTGGGAGGAGGTGAGAGCGGGCGTTCAGGGAAAACGGAAGTGTTACGAGCGGCGAAGAGTGGTATCAGGGTAAAGTGTCAGCGGAAAATCGCACGAGAAACTGCGCAGGGAGGAGAGGGTGTTCCGCTCGGTCCGCGGGAACTGGTAGGCTAGAAACAGAACAGGAGGGCGCGAAATGGGGGTGGATAGATTTGTACCTGCGTGGTTGCCATCATTAGGATGGTGGGCCATAGCTGCAATGCGGGCACCCATGCGACCGTGTGGTGGGGCAAAGAGACCGGGTACCCACTATGCACACCGACTATGCACCCTGACTATACACCGACCATGCACTATCACGAAGTTCTGGGAGTGGGGTTGGCTCGCAGCCAGGTAAGCTCCAGGTTCTGTCATCCCTTCCTTCGTTACCACGTTTCAGCCTATATGCGCCTACGAAATCAACCAAGCCTTCCCCTATGTAGCCTCCCCCTCCTATCAGCGGTCTGACCCCATGCTATGCAGATTAAGGCCTTCGAGGAAAATGACTAACTAATATGTCTTCCATCGTGGTTCACCAAACCCTGCCGAGGAGTATAAAGCACACGCGAGTGCTTTTATCTTCTTGCGGCGGCAGGCGTTCGTTATTCATCGCCATTACCGATATTAGCGGCCCCCTGCTTCCTTTTTATTTTAAATCTCATCTATCCGACTTTCGTTCCCAGTTCGTACGCTTCCGGTTGATCTGCTTCTGGAAAATTTATGGGGAAGCGTGGCGTCACGCGGGAACGTCTGTTATTTTCGTTTTATTTGATTTTAGCGATTGCATATTTTTGTCCTTGGATCATTTTTAAAGTATGCTCAATGCAGGAAGTCGAAGTTTCATTCAACGAATCATAAGGCAATTAATATTGTGTCTTTTATCTCTCAAACATTTCTATACTTTACATAATACACTTTAATCCAATCGCAAATTACCACATTTTTATAATTTGGTTTTTCTTTGATTTTATACTCGAAACAGTATTGCAAAAGTTCGAAAATTGAAGCGTTACTGTACTTTCAGAACGGTCCTTTAGACAGTAACGATATCCAAATGGATTCAACGTATTTTCCAGCGACATGGGCTTAGATAAATCCATTCACGGTTGTGCAATGAATCACTGTAAGTCCCACGGATTCTTTACAAGTGACCCAATCGTTCTAAGTTCACACCAGTACTTACAGCGCCGTTAATGGCGCGCCGTAAAAGCCGGCGCGAACCCGTATCGCGGTCTTTTTGGGATGCTGCGTACCCGCCGAAATAGACCGGCACGCGAAGGAGAGCAACGTGAGAGCGGTTTCTCTCCGCTGACCCCCCTCCTCACTCCTTCAACCCTGCCACCCCGTCTTTCTTCTTTCACCATTAGTTCATCCCATGCAATATAACTCGGAGGTGAACAGATAGGGTGCCAGAATGACTACGTGCGTTCCCAGTCTGGCCAACGAGGCAATGTTTATTTGTTTATTCGGTGTACACGACACCCAGGCGTCGTCGGGTAATTGCTGTCGTCCGCTACGGACACCTCGACGGAACCCGAGCATGCCCGTCTATCCGGCAGTCGGGTTTGCTCGACAATGTCAGCGTGGAGGATCGTTATCCGCTGCTTTATCGAGAAATCATCAATCGATACGAAAATTTATATGAATTTTATTTAAAATGTTTTTAATTAAAAATTAATGTAAGTTTCTAATCCATGGATATCAAACTAACGAACGACTGTATTTTGTTATTAAAATTATTCAATAATTTATACCCTACCAAAACTTTCAAGTGAAAGCGAAATGAAGAACCTCGTTCTTTTTGATATTATTTTGAGCTCGTGGAAACCGTTAGTTCGGGAAATAAAATTCCTTTTACCCGGATTATTGATAACCAACTCCAAAATGTAAATACATATGAATACTTGTAGTATTTTAATGCGGTAGACTTAGAAGTTTCTATTTTTATCAACTACTATAAGAAGAAAAATACTTGCTTAGATGAGAGTGAATAATTCCAGTTTTGCTTCTAACAAATATCAAACTTCAGTATAGAAGTGTCAGATAATCTCATACCTTCAGACACAACAGTCGCGTTCAGAAAGATCGGTGCTCGCGCTATTTCACGTCGCTTCCACACTTAAGCGCAGTTATCAATTCGAGGATACCGAAAAAGGTTACCAGTGGAGTAAATTCAAGATTACCATTCAGTCTAAGAATGTTGGTACAATCCTCCCATTCTTCCTTCCTTCCTTCCTTCCTTCCTTCCTTCCTTCCTTCTTTCTTTCCCTTCTTCCTTCCTTCCTTCCCTCCTTCCTTCCTTCCTTCCTTCCTTCCTTCCTTCCTTCCTTCCTTCTTTCTTTCCCTTCTTCCTTCCTTCCTTCCCTCCTTCCTTCCTTCCTTCCTTCCTTCCTTCCTTCCTTCCTTCCTCCCTCCCCCCTCCCACCCTCCTTCCCTCCTTCCCCTCTACTTCTTTTCTGCCTGCATTCCTCACGAAGATCTTCCGGTTTCGCATTATAGAGCTCGCTACGTGAAGTCGAGTCCTCAGAACATATTGGTTGGTACTGTCGAGAGGAGCTGCAGCCTTGACTGCCGGGGCGATAGTGAATAGGAGAAAAAGGGATGCCGGGACGGTGGGTTTCATTCAAATGAGATCTCCAACCTAGAGAAACGAGGGTGGAGGCGGTGAGGGTTACATGAGAGGGCAATAGCATAGACGCAGGTCGAGATGGTAAGGAGACGGCGGAAAGAAGGGGATAAAAAAAGAAGCAGACCAAGAGGTAGAGAGAGGGGGGAGAGATAGAATGACGACAGGAGGGGGGATCGCAAGCGTTGGTCTTCTCGAGTGTTTTTCTATTCAGAAAGGACTCGCATAAAGTTCTATATACCGAGTTCTATCCCATTCTATAGCAAGAACGTGGATACCCTAGGAGAGCAGGGATAGAAGACGAAGGAAGAGGTAAAAGGGGGATGGCACTCTCATACCATAGTACCGTTCATTGAAACGAATGGCCTTATCTACCTTTCTTTCTTCTCCCTTTTGTCACCCTTTCCCTCTCTTCTTCTCTCTTCATTCTGTCTTTCCCACGCCCTTTCCCTCTTTATCTTTGCAATTTCACATTTCCACATCGCTCTTTCTTCACGCATCACTTCTCACTCTCTTCACTTTATTCTTCGCTTTTCATTCGGTGATCCTCGAACACCTACGTTCCTAGCACGAGATCTTCTTCCTTCTCTAAGGTTCCACTCTTCTCCTTTCGCCACTGCTCCGTCGCCGGGAATCCACCAAGATTACTTATCCTTCGCCGAAGGACGCTCAAGGCTCAACCTAAAGCATCATTTGAATAAACGCGGAGTTACTGCTACGCGTTACGAGGTACGCCAGCGAGTGAACGGGAATAGGGGGATAAATAAATGGACGGACGAAATTGTGGAATTAATTTTTGTAACCATGGTAAGGTGTCTTCGAAAGTAAGTATAATACCTATATTCCTCAGAGTAAATGCATAAAACTAAGGATTTTAAACTTTCATTTAACAGAAGAATGTGGGATTTCCAGTCACGGTTATTAATACCACATGAAAACAAAAGCCCCACCTTTAGCAGAATTGAAAGATTTACAACGTCACACATCCATTTGCTCCCACAAAGCGAAATCCATTCCTCAGCGCACCTTTTCCGCTCCGTATTCGGGTCATCGCAAATGACCCCAATTTTCTATTAAAAAAATCAATCTCCCCGAGCAAATCCCCGAAAACGCGGGGCTGCACTCGGGAATTGCAACGCGCGGCCACGGCTTCCCCATTTTCCATTTCGGAGGAGAACGTCTCGCAGACAAAATTCCTCCGGATGTTGCGCCCGCCGAAATTTATTGCCACGCTTTCGAGAACGATGCCTCACCGGGCAAATGGGCGAGCACTCACAAAATGAAGGTGTTCGGGCGCGGACGTCTCGCAGTCCGGTGGCCCGTTTCCGGTGAAATATTAAAACATTCTTATCCGAATCCGTGCCCGCGTAATTTTCTTAAGCCCTGGTCGTCCGCCGGCAAATTGTGGCGGCTGCATTTTAATAAGAGAAAAATGCACGCTGGGGGAACAAAAGCATGGACATCCGTTGCGGCTGGAAGGAGATCGCATTTCCGTCGGGGATTGCTAACGGGTGTAGCGTTATTTCGCGCGATCCAGGCGACACGGGAATCTCACTGGCAAGGATTTAAATATTTCAGGATGCAGCGCGCAACCTTTCGCGCGCCGCACCACCCTGATACCCCGCGAAAAGACTGTCTGCGAGTGAACCGGCGCGACGCGGCACGGCGAGCTTTCGCGGAACGAGAGAGGGGCGGGTCGGGCCAGCCCGCTGAATTATTTCGTTGGGACTATGAGCACGCCGAGAATCAGAGATCGGAAAAGGTACTCTCGGGCCAAAGTAATTCGTTTCGTATCGTGCAACGAGGAGGGAAGGAAAAAAAGCATTAGCAAAGCGGCGTAGAGGGAAAGAGAGAAAGGGAAAGAACGGGTGGTACGGGAGGGAGAGGAGAGAAAAAGACGAGGGAGAAATGAACGCCTGACACGCGAACGTTTTAGCGGAACGGTGTTACCGAGACGAAATCGAAGGCAACCCTGTCATCCGAACTTCCGTTCCGTGTCCCGAATGAATAGATCGCCAGATTTCTATTGTTTTCTACGGTGCATTACCGTTTTTTTCCTATCGTTCCTTAAAAGGTTGGAAATAATTTTATTACTTGAAATATTGTCTCAGCCTTTGGCATAGTAATATGGAAATTAGAATTGCACGGAGTGAGTCACGAAACCACGATACACGCTGTATTTATGGCAGCAGAAGAAGTTGAATGGCACAACAAGCCTTGCTCCCTAGCGATTTTATTCGTCCTTTTTTTTTCTTTTGAGCGCGCCGATGCACATACATGCTCTGATTACACTGCATTTTAAATTACGGCTCTTATCTCGGTTTGTGTGCCTTTAGTCATCGGCGCGAGTGAAAAGGTGTCGATGCAAGGCATTTTCGAGTGTTCAACGTTTCGCCTTGTTTTATTTTTCGAATATCAATCAGGCAACAAAGTGTTCTTGTTCGTGCTTCATGAATCACCCCGTATAAATTCTAAATACTCGGCTCGCGCGTGTTTCGTTGCGCGCAGGGTAAATAACTTCAGTGTATTTTACGATCAACGAAAGTCCTGCAGCCCATAAATTTTGGACACGTTGATGTGGAACGTAAAATTAGAATGTACTGACGCAATACTGTACCTTCCAGTTAGTGGTATTAGAAGGTGTCAACGTGTAAAACTGTGTACTAACATGAGGCAGAATTAGAAGCTGCTGACGCACGTGATTTTTATATTAAACGCGGATTACACTGTATAGTATTGAACGCCTCCGTAAAATTATAGGAACATAAATACCTGTGCGTCGGTGCTGTTTCGTCATTTTGAATGTAATCTTATTCTTATTTACTATTGTGGAAACACTATTTGTCTCTTATAATTCTTCTAACTTCATAAGAAAGAACAAAATACATTACAAATTATACTAAAACCTTTATTCTTTTTCATATCTTTAAATAAGTTTCCTAGTATTTTTCCTTTAATTGCAGGAATTGTTGATAATACATAATTTCAGTGACATGAAGAATGAAAGGAAGAAAAGAGCTGACAGTTTTACTAGGACCTCTCCTGAGTTTGAAGCAATTCTATAATAAAATATTTGTTCAAAAGGTTCAAGATAGGGTATCATTAATGTTAGGCTGTTGGAATCTTGTAGCTCCGGCAGCATCCAACTCATGAATTTCGTCCGTTTTTCTTCAGGCATCTGAATTTCATACTCTGGACCAGTCCTCGACCATCCTGGGTCATCCTTTTCCTTTGGCTGGTTCACTGGAGGCTTTGTCCCCATGAAGAGCTCGGCTATCGGCAAAGCGTGCTTATAGACACAGCACACCCATAAATTGGGTCCTGGCAATCTTCCAGCTTTAAGGATACCTCCTTTCTCTCTTTGGGCACCTGGATTCCATACTCTGGACCAGGCCTAGGCTATCTTGGGTCCTCCCTCTTCTTCGGTTTGCCAGCTGCGGGCTTTACTCCGATTAAATTTTGACCTTAGGATCTTGTATTACAGATATCGAGCCTATTCTACTTCAACATTTATACAAATTCTCCATGTAAGCTAACATGTACCAAGAGTCTAACATTTAAAAACTAAATAGTCCAATTCAAAAAAGGTACTTTCCTATGACAATTTTAAACATATGGAAAGAACTTAAATACTCCGCTCACCTAACAATAGTTTGCCTATTAATAAGGTCAGCTAAATTATTGAAACGCATTCAATGACAGGCTCGAAATATTCAAGAGAACGAAAATCCCGTCACGTAACTCTGCCGTTCGAATAAATTGGTAGCGTTTGGCTCGTCAAGCTTTAGCCCCGATTTCCTACCGCGAATTTACGATTTCAGCAGTGTTTCTTTGGGTGCTCGGGCGAGAAGCCTACCCAAGCAGCAACGACCCCGGGGATCCCATTCCGGAAGACGAGATAGGCCTGATAAATGTTGACGAATACGCCGGTCTCGGGCTAACATAACCCGTGGCTGAACGCGCCAGGTGCTGCTTGCCGTAATGCGATTGACTTTATCTTCGGTAATCGCCTACAAGTGGAAAAGCCACCTTCCACTTTTCGGTCTGTTTCCACGCGGCTCCGTTACCTTTTTACTCGTCGTTATCGTTGTCGTCGGCCATCCCGCTCCCTGCAGGGCAGAGCCCTCACTAATAAAATAATTCTCCCCTTTTCCAACGGTTATTTATGCCGGACAAGTGCGCCCGTTCCCCGTCCCGTATCTTTATTCTGTTCGGCCGTGCCACTAATGCGCCGGAGATTAACGGTTTCAAATCGTTCTACGGGCCTGAGTGTCAACTCGGCGGGAAAGTGCGATCGCCGGGTGGACGTGTCGCTTGTCGGGAACACTTGCGTTCTCCTTTCATCTTCCGCTCTGACGGCCGTGCCGAGTGCATCGGCTCATTGCTCTTCGGGAAAGAGATCGTTGGGTGACCCGGTCGCTGAACACACAGCGGCCAGAACTCGAACGGTCCTGTGCAGTCCGGTGCGCGGCTGCACGCTGCCAGATCGGCAGAAATAGAATTGTTCGACCAGTTGTGGAACGTGGTGCGCGGCATCGATCAATTTATCGGGGGAGGGGGGTATGGATTTTTGCAGCGTAATTCGTTTGCGGTATGATTGCAGGCGATGGCGGATCTTGATCGAGTAGAATATGGAAAAGTAGAATAAACCGTTTCGCGAACACCCGATTTCAGGATTTGTCTTCTTTCTAATTGGCCTGACTGTATATGCGCGGTGTCGTTTGGATGATAAATATTAAGGAGACTCGTTGTGATGAAATTTGTTCCGCGGATTAATTATTTCAGGACAAATTATACTTTCATTAGTACAGTCGATTTTTGGAACATTGTTCAGTTATTTTATCGTTATGTTATTCTATATTTCGCTGTTCTCTGTCGTTAAATAGAATAGGTCCGAAATGGTTTAAGTGGAAACGTTTCCAGCTAATTCGGCAGTCGGTAATTGCCGGCGATGTTAAATACATCGTGACGTTACGCAATATAAAGTAATAATGCAGTCGCCACGAATGATTTATTGGTACTATGCGTTAGCGGAATTCGTTGGGAACACGGATTCAATGGCATTTAATGCACTGCATTTAATATTATCGTGTGACCACAGAGATAGTTATTACCGTTGTATCGGCGTTAGGTTAATCTATCTCGGATTTGCTCGCGGAATAGTGAACCGAATGGCAAAGAACCGCGTGTCAATATTTTTAATTGGATTTCAAACATTTGCATTAGTATAATAAAATATTGCGTAAACAGTAAACATGAAAGTAATTATAGGAACCTGAATACAACATTTTTGTCTTATTCAGTGATAACAAGATCTTGTTACGATTTTTATGTAATACGAGATATTTCCATTAGTTTACTTTATGAGAAATCAATTTTTGCCTGCAACATTATGATTTGTCTCTTATTGTTCCTATAGTGAACTCGTTTCAAACAGATCGTCAAGTTCATTTTTCTTCAATTTCGTAAATTATAAAATATTATGTATATTAGTTTCGGTAATTCTAAATTATTAACTTACATATAAAAGGATATTATCAGTATGAGACTGTTTCGACTCCCACTATTCTTTTCGGAGATTCTTATCGTCCTAAGGTAGGATGGGGTAAGAAAGAACGCATCGGCGAGGAATCCTCATGTGAAAAATAAGTTCAATCAGGGAACGATTAAATAAACGATGTCCGTAAATTTTCACGAGTCAGAGAAACGGTTTAAGGGTGTCTCCTTGTGAACGACATAATTGCTCCCATCAATCCGAGACGAGACAAATTAAAAGAGTATCAGTGAATGCGATACGGCCTCTTGCATTTAACGACGATTTCATGGTCCGAGAATATAGGGGGCTAGACACTTAAGAGTTATATAAAAAAGTAAAGTGAAAAGACCGAAATCTGAGAAATAGATAGTTCACCAAAGAAATACTTTATATTTCAAAACTAACCGATTTCTGTTTAATTGTCGAATTCAACGTAGAAGTTAGTTTATTGAAATTTCTCGGTATCTATGATAATAGATTATACTTTCGCTTTTCTTCCGCTGTCTCTCAAATAAGAAATTTTTCCTTTCGAAAGAAGCATATCCGGTTAACCGGTAACATCTGGAGAATTAAACAATGGGAATATTAACTTCGTCGACTTTCGAAAAATAAGGTTCCGAGACGTACTCTAGATTGTGCTACCGGCTTCATTAGTGGCGGGCAAATATCAATAACATTCAAATTACTTGCCGTTAGTTACTGGGAAAGAAGGACTGCCTAAATTTCCCGAGAATACTAATTAAGTATCACTAATTAATTCCACGGGATGATGTAATTTATGCGAACAGCTCGTTACCAAACAGGTGGTATTCAACGGCTAATGACCTGGGAACACCAATAATTCATTGATTAACGCCATCTACTGAATAAACAATAAGCGCTCCACTTTGTTGTCTCCCTGGCCGCCGCCATCCCTCCGCCTTTTCCCATTAGGATATAACAATCAACTTTAATAATACACCGCGATAATTCATTACCGGCCCTTCGCGAGTGGCCTGCCTGAAACGATCCGAGGAAAATTTAATACTTTCCCAGGGCGCCGGTAAAAAGGATTAACTTAATAAGAGGTCTCATTACTTCTTAATTGTGTCCAGGGTTGTATCTCGATCGCGATGCTTCCGCGCCGACGGTGAAGAAACTTCGGATTTATATTCAGCATCCAGATTGATTTAATTGAAACGTTCCATCCAATTATGCAGCCGATCCCGTTCGTTTACCGAACTTCTTCCGCGATTCCCCTGTTCATCGCGTCTACAGGTTCCGTTACGAATGGAAGTAGCAGACGAAGATTATCGAATCCCCCTTCAGTAACTGATTTTTTAATTCCTTCATTATATTCGTGGCCCCACGTGTCAAACGGTACTTTTCAGTTCATGTGGTGTAATTGCATTTACAAACTCCAACTATAAAGTTTTATGAATTGTGGATATGTTTTGCATTTCTGAATAGCTAACAGATGATTCTTAATATTCTAATAACTGTCTTCACAATATCACATTGTCTATGAGTTTGTAAGTTTAAAGAAATAAGGAATTTTCAAAATTATGGATAATTGAACGTTTCATTTTTGTAGAATTGGCTATTTCGACCACTATGGGCGCATTTGTAATTTATTGAAGCCTAATTTCGCTCGCGACCGAATAGGCAAATCACTACCGCGCATGACTAGGTCTCTTCAGAGCGATCTGGATAAAATAGCGTATAATTAGATAGGGTGTAAGATATATTTGGAGCGTGTCCATGTTGGCCTGCAGCCAGAGCTCACCCTTTTGATATATACCTATAAAGGAGGTCAAGAGGGTGCCCTCGTCAGAGGGATAACACCGACGCACTCGGGAACAGCTACACCGGTACTGATTGCTGAGGCTTGTCGTAAATTTTTGTGCGTTATTAAATTTCTATCGCGACTGTTTACCGGCACTGTTCAATCGCTGTGTTATAAAATTTTCATTGTTGCAATTAAGAAAGTATAAAGTTTGAAATCTTGTTATTAAAAAATAAGTAGAATTCTCCAGATTTCTTTACGACAATAACTGTAACGTACAGTGTTCGAGTAAAAACTTCAGATTCAAAGAAGTGTTGTTTTAATTGTAGGTAGTGACAAATATTAATAAAATTAATTACTCTCTAAAAACAATACTCACTGAATTTCTTCAATTATTTTCAGGTGCTTTAAATTTTCTCACGTTCTATTATATCTTGTGAATTGTTTTTTTCAAATAATTTGAATGTTCCATCTAAATTCCATAAACGTCGATACTTTTCCTACGTTTCATATTCCATGTTTCATTCTTTCTTTCATTCGGCATGTTTGTGCGAACTATCGAAGCACCTCTATCTCGTCTGCAGCGATATTTCCAATATATTTTCCTGCGGATAGTATATTTCACTCAAACACGTCACATCCCTTCTCTCTTCTAAACCGTAGCAACAATCGCTGCAGCATCCTTTATACATACACGGTACTCACGGATTACAATAAATCTGTAAATGATGTGAGTATAACCGCCTAAGAAAGAGCTTAAGGGGAAAATTTGTTCCCCTTTACTCTCGAGCGGCTGTTGACTGATACGATGTGTTTTCTCAGCGGCGAATGAAATATTTCATACGGTGGACACAACGCGCGCGGTAATAAATGACGCGGAAATGGCGATAAATTTTTAACCGGGGAAGTGTATTTTACACGACGTACGAGGCAGGGAGGAAAGACCATTAAACGTCTAGTAAACAATTGTATGTCGTTTGTTCTCTGTTTCCGTTTATAATTTTTTTTCCTCGTTCTTCCTCCACTTTCATTAACCGTCCGATTTTCATCTTCTATACGTTTCCACCACGTAAATCGTTGTTCTATCCGACGAATCTTTTACATTAGCCAGCGATAAGGTATCGAATGCCGCCGCTATGAATTTCCAAGCGGGCGAAAGTTTGACATCAGATATTTCTTAATTACACGGCCGCGGCTTAACTTGTCAAGTGTGCGCAATTAATTTTCTACGGTGTTAAGCTAAGCTGAAGCTCTCACCCGAACGCACGCAGCGTGTTCATAAATGACGGGGATTACGCTCGGTACCGTCGACTTACATTGTTATCTAATAATTCTAATTAGCGTTAACGAACTTCCTCGTCGCGTTTCATCCGATGTTGCCTGACATCGAGAACTCGAATTCTGAGGAGTTTACTCCTTGAAACGTAACCTGAATTTGTTTAATCCGTTTTGTATCGAATTAAAGATTTGACGATTTGAACGCAGATTGGGATGGAAATCTTTCAATTTTGTCTGAAAAAATAGAACACAGTCTTGAAATGATTGTTTTTTAGTCGTTGTATTTTAGTTCAAATGTTTTTTTAGATTTCGTTTTGTAGTGCTCACACTTTGATTTCGTGTTTCATTTATTCAAATAATATCAGAATATTCTACGTTAGACAGCATTAAAATATTCATGTTGTTGTATGTCGGTTTTCTACTGCATTTGTTCCTTCAACTTTCTGAAAAAAAACATTTTTTAATTTTTGATATCTAAAATTTTCAAATGTCTGAATTTCTAAGTTTTAAATTTTCGAATTTTCAAATTGTCAAATCTTCTTAATTTTACATTTTCAGATTCTAACGTTTTAGAGGGATAAGAGTGGGTGTATTTATTTCTCTCTCATTCAGAAATTAGTGGCAGAAATACTTACAATTGAATTATTCATTTCTAAAAAACAACTAGTATTTTTAACCTTACGTTATTAGAATATTGTATGACGGTATTTAAAAGTCTATGGTAATTTTGAGACATTACTAAGGATTCAGCTGTCTATTCCCAGGCTTCCAGCGTCGAAATGGTTTGCGTGCTTCGGCGTTTCTAGTTTGGTTCACAAAAGGTCTGGTCTGCTTCGAGAGCGGCTATGATTCTGAACGAGGAAGAGGGAGATAAGACCCTCGCGATTATTCACCGTTGAAATTCAGTTCCTCGCGTTCAGCAATTCCACGGGCCTCGGGGTTCAGCGAAAACTCTCCATAGCGACTGATTTGCTAAAATTATTCTTTAGGTTGGAAGTAACGAGCGTAGTGTTGCCGATAACCGACAGGAAGCGGCTACTCGTAAATTTTCCTCGTATCATATGATTCACGGAATGGTCTGGTCGTTTCATTATGTTCTCTGTAATTGGTGACTCCAACGGGCTACCTCCTGAAAATGGACCCTCCTTTCGCCAAGATAACGACCGATAATAAATCATCTTTAACGAAGAGTTCATCGAAGAAGCCACCATTATCGCCCTTTTTCCTTATTTCTAGTACTTTCCCTTAATAATATTCAATCGATCAAACTTCTAACAATATTTACCATTCTATGCCTCATTAATGTCCTTTTTTACTCGATCTCACATAAAATGTGTCGAAGATACTTAAAATGATAAACTGAAATTTTATAAGAAACTTTAGTAACAGTAGAGTAAAAGACAAAAATATTAAGCGACCGGTTAATCGGAGTATTTAGATTAAACATTATTTATATTTTATTGATGGTTTTTGTAATTGCATAAATTGGTATTGTTGTAACCGCAGATAAATTTAAATTGAAAATCATTGTTAAATAAAAAAATTTGTAGGCATTTGTACAATCATGTACATCATTAACAAATATGGAATGCAATATTATGTAATGTCTGAAATTTTCTCACATTCTTCACTCAGAAAACCTCGTATAACATGCAGTAATTCTTCTCAATTTAATGTTTGTATAAAAAATATTCGAGTAAAATTATCATTTGCCCTACATCACTCGCTCGCAACACATTTCTTTCATTTTAATTGAAATAAAGAACACAAATAAGTATGCAAATTTAGACTTTCATAGCTTCTTTGCAACAATCGGATACAAACAGAGTTTTCTCCTGAGGTAAACAAAAATAAAATTTTAGTGCACTTGATTAATACGTGTATTTTACGGTGCTCCACGTATCAACACAGTATATAAACGCAGTAAAATTTATGACGTAAATAGCGAATTTTATTGAGAAGCAAATACGTTTGATTTAACGATGATGTTTCGTCATTTCAGAGGGCCTCAGAGAGTACTTCACCAAGTACGGGGACATCACAGAAGTCATGGTCATGAAAGATCCTACCACGCGACGATCAAGGTAAGTTTCAGCTAGTCAACATCCTTTATTCTTTGCTTGTGGTCGCCGTTTTCTGTTTCTAAATATGTAACAGTCCACTTTAAACTTTTGTTTCAAATGATCTTCTCAGTCGGCTGCCTATAAATTGTAAATTGTCGGGAACAACGCACACGCAGAGACGTGTATTCAATTTCAACATTTTTTGATTTCAAACTTCTACACTTTCAAAATTTCAAAAATTCAGCTGACTATGTGCATTGTAATGACGGTGCTGCGAGAGGCATCCGGAGTTTTAATCGTCGTCGAAGAGTATTCTCGATCGTTTATCTCGCCGTGGTTTTATGGAGCGTCATTGCCTTTTGATCCTGAGTTATGGAGGCATTTGACGGACGACCAAAGATTCCTAGGCCCCTTATTAGCCGTGCCACGGCGGCATTCTGCGTTCGCGTGCTCGGGTTTCCTACCAACCGTGAGGACATGCAAGCCGCGTCATATTCTTGCACATTATGCTAATCGGGTTTTCAAATATAATGTGGCGAGGCCAATCAAAATAATTTTGTACCAATTGACCAGCCTGCCGCGATTAATATTATCGTAATTGATTACGATTACTCGTTGTAAATCAGAAGCTGTTTGTGAGTTGCGAGTATCCGCGCGAGTTTACTTTCCTCGGATCATAAATTTCAGGTTTGACTCGTCGTGGAACGCGAATGCTCACGAATTTATTGCCCACTAAATTAATCTCGAGCAATTGTTTCACGCGGTAGAATCAGTGGTACATCGTACGAGATTTTATTATGTTGTTCGTGAATGTTTTCGAATGTTTGTGATGATTTGAAACCATGTGATGGCTATATAGTTTACCTTCTGCGTTAGCGAAGACGGTTGTAAATGCTTGCATGAAAATTTTTAAATTTTTCATTTAATGGTGCGCTATTTCCGAGATTGTTGTTAATGGTATAACATTTTTTAAACCAATAATGACATATTAATAACATGTATTTTTTTCGAATTCATACAATCCTTAATGCTTGATATGAATTTTAACCACTTTTCTTTAATATTCTGAACGAATTTTTTAAACGAAAAATTGAAAATTTTGCAGAATTGTACTTTTAAAATGTTGACCGTCGTGAGTAAACACCAAATAATCGCATAAGAATGTCTCTGTTGAGCATTCCTGGGTGAGGTTTCCCTGAGTTATAAAAGCGAGGACTTAGTTTACAACCTATTACATTTTATGCGCCAGTTTAATTCCTTTAATAGCACGGGAATTTTTAGGGTTTCATTTAATCCAATGCGCTCTAATATCTCCATGGCCGTTGAAGATATGAAATGATTATATTTATAACAACAGTTTAGTATGGAAATTGGCAATGTTTGATTTTATTCTTTAGAATCTCCTTCATTTACTATTTTCTATTGCATTGTAATATTTCTTATAGTATATCGTTGCACTTATTTTAATAAATGTTATAATATTCTAAATAAAAGTGCATAGTATTTCATGTAAAAGAATAAAACAGACTTTGAAATTTCCACGAGATTATCTTATCGTTCACGATATCATAATTGTCAGAAATGGTCTCGTTTTCGGAATACGTGATGCATTCGATATGGTGCAGGATTAAGTAAATCCCAGAGTACGCCGAGACAGAGCAGATTCCTTGCACGAATGTAACTAGTCGAAGAAGTAAGATCATTATGGCTAGCCACGTACACAGGATTTATCTAGCTGTCGTGATTTCCTTATTATTTTCGACGTTTAATGTTTTCACACATCTCTATCTGTATTTATACGCAGGTGAAACGTAAAATTTTACGCCGTAACTCCGAGTTACGTAGCTGCTGCTCCTTGATATCAATTGATGCGCCGTAAACCATCGAGATTGCTCGACTTGAGATAGATACGGCCGATTTATAGCCTAATATAGCGGGCGAATGTATAGTCAAGAATCTATTTCAAAAAACTCTTATTGAAATTTTTACGTCTTTACTTTTATTCCGAACTTCTTCTCCGGAAGTCTCTTAAAACCAGAAATAGAATTTTAGGAGTGATACCAAAGTAATTTCCGGACATGGGATACGCAGTCTTATGGCAGATACTTTGACCATCGAACTGATTACCCGAATATCTTCCGAACTACCAGATTTCGAGTTCCGCAGCTGTCGATTTATCGCTAATTCACTTAATTGGATAATTTACAATCAGAACGTTCTATCTCAAGAAGTAAACTTTAAGTGCGAGCCAACGACTTTCCTAGAAATTTGATGCTAATAATCTACGACATTTTCGAAATAATCTTTATATCATAGAATTAACGAAAGGGTCGGTGAAAATCTGTCTACATACATGAAACTGAAATAGAAAACTATCGAGTAAAAAAGAACTTCAACGAATATTAACAGATTGTTCCTGTTTTTTATCATGAAAACTTCTTTTACTATAAGTTTTCTTGTTACGAAGTGACAAATTACAGTCGTTACGACTATAGAGAAGCAGTCGACAAGCTATCTTGCCGAATAGCTAATCGAATTTCCAAGCTGGCTGATAACCTATTTTCGAGTCGTTCGGCCTGTTTATGATAATGTCCCGCGATACGGAGGGATAGCAGGCACGAAATCCGCGTGCACAGATGCGAGCGGACTATCTGCTGCAGCAAGCGGCGAGTTGGTAAGTGCGATGCATCTGCGGTAGATAGCGAAAGGAAATAATGGGCGCTTGGGATCGCTTCGTGGCGCGCAGGTAAAGCTAGCTCGCATTCGTTGTCACATTTATCTGGCTGATAAGTCTATTCTTGGCCAGTGCATCTGGCCCTACCATCTCCAAATACGTTGCGCGTGCTGGATCACTATAAATGCACGCGTCATTACTTACGTTATGTATCGTTGACGATATATCCAATCCCCGTGAACGATGCTATTGTAAATTTTCTCGGTTTTCAGTGGAATTTCTGCGGCTAGTGGAAACGTTACATTCCTGCATTTGAAGAGGCTAGTTAAATTAGACAACATTTGACGATACTGCCTTATATTTTAGTTCTACGTTAACGAATATTCCATAATAGTCTACATAACTGAACTTGTAATGTTAAAGTTTGAGTTTATACACTTACATTGAAATATTTGGCATTCTAATATTGGAGATAAAAATATGAAATTTTCTTAACTTGTCTATTTTAAACCACCGATTCGCTTTTTATGCTCATTCACAATGGTCTCAATGAAAGTCTACTTCAACTAATTAATGTTTCTACTCAAGATTATTCCAAAATTGTGGTTTCATAGACTGTTGTCTCGTCTTGATATTGACTACAATATCGCATTATAAATTTCAGATGATAATACGGGAAAAGTTGAGGAAGACCTTGAAATAACATCGACGACAACCTTAAAAAAATCATTATCATTAGACTCGCTGCGCAAAATCAAGTCATACTTGTTAGTGTTACTTCAATAGCAGCGGATGTTCAATTTAACCGAGACACCCCGTAAATGATAACAGATATCGTGAATTCCTTCTGCACCGTGCTCTCCTCGTAAAAACGTCGCGCGTGATTTGCTTGAGTATTTACGTCGAATAAAGACGTTCGAAGGAATTAGGAGGGAAACGTAAAGCTGTCCGGTTGTCGGCGAAATCGCAAGATTTATAGACAGAAACCGCGTCGTTAAATCGCGCCGGCGACTAAAAAAGGGTTAATAGCGTATATGGCCAGTTACGAATTTATTGATGTCTCTAGCGACTTGCACGTCCGCTGTTTTCGTTCTCCGAATATACATACCCTCCGAACTTCACTCGGAAAACTAAAATAATCCCCGGTGTTCTCTCGTTGATATCGATGACTTCGCCGCTAAGTGTGGACACGCGAACAAGTTTCAGCCCGTTTTCATCTGTCGCCGAAAGTGTTCACTGGCGAATTTAAGAAGGTGAATCTGGCTGTCGATGCGATGATTGGCGCCTCCATAAATAAGTAAGTTTCTAGGAAGAGTACGTATCGATGGTGTTCCATATTTAATGTGATTTGGATGAAGATTCAGCTGAACGTGCTTCATTGAATTTTTAAAGTCTACTTTCCCAAATACCCCAATGTATTTTTAATGATCTCATTTGAAATGCAATTCGCTATAAAACACTAAATTAAGAAGACAGCACCACTAATCGAGCTTACAACGTTCACACGCAATTCTATTGCATCTAACCACCTCCATTTTATTCGACCCTCTCGCACAACCTGTCGATTCCACTACCATTTGATTGTAATTGCGCCTTTATGATTCAAGTGCGAAACAATTATCACAGCGCGCGCCGCACGGTAAAGATTTCCGCACGGAGGACACCGATTAACTCCAATTCCCAACGAGATAGTTGCTTTCTATTAATTCCGGTCGTCGTGTAATTTGCACAATTTCCCCTCTAATTGTATCTTAGCAGCTGATGCAAATTGTCCCAAGTTCGGGTTAAGTTCTCGCACGTAATTGTTGCCATGACTTGGTAACCTTGCAACCAGTACCCGCGGTCCGTTCCGACGCGTTCACCGGCCCAACAAAAATAGGTGTTTTCGCCCGAAGGGCGGGAGATCGAGCAACAGCACCGAGGTGCCGCCGGTAAACAGAAAATCCCCACGGCAGTACGAACGTTAAATGCTGGCATCAGAGTAATTACCGGGTTTTAACCGGAGGAAGCGAGGGGACGACAACGACCGTGACGTCGGACGAGGGTCGAAGGAAGGGACCACATTGGCGAGCAGGGTGCGCAGCACGGCAATACAGGTGGCTGAGCGCTCGTGAAAAGAAGAGAATGGACCACGTCCGATGGCGAATTACTTTCCGAACGCGACGGTACTCGCTTGCGAATAGTACGTAACAAGTACGGTCAAATAAATAGCTTCATCGGAACGTAAAGTCGCAATTATATCCATCTCGTAATTAAAGTAGCAAATTTCTATTCTATCCGTTAGTAATGCTCGTATTCACAAAAATTTATGTTCACAGAAAATCTGTTCGGTTATAAATATTATCAACGGTATTCTACGTGTATAATATTTTAAAATGGATTAAGTGATCTATTGTTGTTGTACAATTTGTACAAAGTAATTCCTACGAGTTTGCCATTGCAAATGAACTATGTACTGCTTTTCTTTGTCGACAGAGTGCAACAAGGACACTGACCAACGAGAAAGGGAGAACGAGATCCCTATAACTTGATGTTCATAGTTATGGTGTTACAAGAGGGACGGCGAAAGGCGATTATAAAGGGGAACACTGCATTTCATAATTCCTTTTTATATCATTCGTATTGCTGCCGGCCCTGTTGTTTTCGTAATTAACCGTAAAACAGGCTGTAAATGATAAGAAACCTGGGTACACGTCGTCTAACATTGAATCGGACGTCTATAAATGCAGTACCAGCTTATTAAGAATGGTGAAATGGCTCGTTTCGTGGTGCACTCACTTACGTAAACTATTGCGCCGGCGGGCTTCATTCATCTCGGCGTCTCGCGGTTGGGCAGACAGATCCCGGTTATATCGCGGATGCCAAGATGACACCGCGGCCTCGATTATTCATTACACTCGTCACGGCGTACTTACGTTAATGCGTGTCACGAAGTGGCGCGCTTTCATGATTTACGTTGCCCCTGTGTGAATAGAAGGCAGCTAGTCCTTCCTTTTGACGTATCCTCGAATGGTTCGTGATCAAAGCGACCAGGTATAAACATGCAGGCGGCAGGAATGTTCGACACGGCGAGGCCATCGTCGTCGTCCCGACGTGATCCGGTTCCGTGTAGCCGGGGAATTAAGTCCGGGGGCACTTTGACATACGACTTGACACCGTGGAGGGAATAAGAAAGGGCAACTCGTCCGGGATGTTTTGATGACGCTTGGAGGAATCCGATCCTCGCGCTTTGTCGTCTTTTTCCCCTTGAACGGGGACGTTGTAGCTTTTAACTGAACTAGTTTCGTCGCCCATCCTCGCTGGTCACGTTTTATCGTTTAATATGTTTACGAACATTCTCGGGGCCACTGTAAAGAAGAATTTTTATGCTCGCGCAGCAAAGGAAAAAGGTATAAAAATAATAAAATTTATACGTAGAAACGAAAGGAAATGGAACCGGAAACGATCAAAGATGACCATAATAATTAGATTCAGCGGGCGATGAAAAGTTTATCGAAGCGCAAAAATTTGAATATTGAAGGACAATATCGTTGGCCCGAGAAAATTCAGGACTAAGATTGTTTTCTCGGAAACTCACGGCATTCCCGACGAGCGAATGGTAAATTGTTCCTTCTTTCCCCTCCTCCCATGTCCGTTCTCGTCCTCCTGTCGTTCATTCCGGAGCTCTATTGCCTTCTAGCGTATCTGGAATCCATTAACGCCAGACTATGCTTCTAATTGGCATGTTTCTATAACGGCGTGTTGTTAAAGGTATTGTACAACGATAATCGCAGTTAAATTGTCGCGTAACTCTTTAAATTATCCTGCCTCGTTTCCTTTAACGCTGCTTACGTTCTACTGTCTAGCTTATCTTCGTTTAATTAATCGGTCAGAAACTTTCAGCCATCTACCCCGATTCTCTCTCCATCTCCCTCTCCCTCTCCCTCTCCGCTCCCCTCCCTCTCTCAGAGTAAGAAAGAGAGGAATGGCGGGAGGAAACGACGAGCGAGGAGAAGGTGGAAAAAGAGATGAGAACAGGGAAGCAAGCAAGGTCGAAGCAACCGGACAACAAAACGAAACACTGGACAACTTACTTGCGCCGAGTTATAAAGCAGAAGCAACAGTCGAGCCTATTCACGCCCGTTTATTATGCGGAAATAAAGCCCGCGGTATCAAAGCACGAGTGAAAGTAGCTCGGAAACCAATGGCAATTAAGGATTCCTCTTTTCGGCCGTTCTAATAGGATTTCACTCATGAACGTATTATATCGGTCGACTGCTGCGAATTCCCCGACAACAGGCTGCAAGCTGCCTAATGCGCGCCGAAATGTTCATTTCGCTGAGAAAAGTTCGCATCAGCTGAAACGCATCTTGCTCGTCCACATAATAACCGTTGTTCGTCAGAAGAACGGAAATTTAGCGGACGATTAGGAAGTTGGGGAACAACTGGAGCGAATACTCAAACTTTTCGCCAACCATTCTGCACATCAAACTAGAATTAATCGCCGCTTAAACAAACTTATTCTTGATAAGTTTAACAAACTTGTTCTCGAGCGAACTAGATGCACTTAAACGGTGAACAAAATTATCATGGAACACAGTGAGGATCTTTAGTATCCCGTTAATAATGAGGAACCTTTGATATTTACCCTTGCAGATATTCGAAATTCCGTAGTCAAAGGTTGTCCAAGCGAAATTCGAAAACAAACTTTAACATCTCCATCGTACACGCACCACGTATTCGCCGATTTAAGTATTTCGAAGCGCGTGTCGTATCGGTGGAAAACAATTCAGCTTTCGCGGAACACGAATAAAACCAATAAAACATACTCGGGGTGAGTGGTTCAATTACTTCGGCGGAAGTGAATACCGCGTCTGTAGCCGGTTCCACGATATTAACCGGGACGCGGCCTCGATAGATTTAAATTTCTTCCGTGGAGATCTGGGAAATTTGTCTGGCAGGTGGAAGCCGCTTAGAGAGACGACGGTCTAGAGGAAGAGGGTGAACGAGGACGACAGCCGGGCGAGATAGAGTAGCTCCGGCTATGGGGTCTGGGAACAAGGGTGGTTGAATCCCTCAGCGCCACGTCGTAGCTCATATCTGCCGCAAAGGGACGTGGAACCTGTATGCAGGGGGTGAGGCATGGGGTTACTCTGCGGGTTGTAAATTAATGGTTAGCCCATGGCACGGGGGTTCGTCCTAAGGGTTCTGCTTGATCTATGGACGGCGTGTGTGCCAGGTCAAACGGGTCTAGCTCGCTCGCTCGCACGATAGTCCGAGGTTTCTCGGAAAATTCTCTTTTCCTCGATCGTCCGAAAATCGATATCCTTTCGTACGCGCGCAGTGAGCTATTGCACAGGACGGGACGTCCGGATGTCGAGATTTTGGCGTGTTTAACGCGTTATCTGTCTCGGAATCGGCGCTGGGATACGACGCGACTGCGCCGCCCGTGCTCGAGGCATCCGCGTCTTTGAAATGCAAAAGCGATAGTCGATCGAGACCCTCTTTCGCGATTTATACGAGCGAGCGGCAGTCGCGGGAAGAGATCCTGGGAACGATTGGTACACCGCGCTTTGGTATTCGAACGCAGTTAAGTTCAGGGCCGGTGTCCCGGGAAGGTGGGCGGCACGGAAACTGCTCCCGTGATACGAGTCCGCTGGTGTGTATTTAAACCATTTCAATTGGAATTCTTCTTAATGCAGTTAAAAATGTTTTCGTTGTTGAGCTTGTTGTTTTATGGTTTGACTTCGACACGAATGTCGACTAGAGATGGCTGTTCATTGTATATTCGTTTATTGAACCTTCTTTTATGAACAGTATATTGATTGTCTATATTCGAATGTTTTAAACTCTTATTAGTATTACAGCTCCGTTTTATACTTTCTTACAATCGTCAGGAACTGTCATCATATTGTAGTACGGAAGTCCCCGTATCGTTTAACTTCATATTTTCGACTTTCACGGTTGGTTGATGCGTAGGATAGCAGCCAGTATTGTGGCGTACCTTGAAATGGGTCTGGGAAGAAGTTCAGCGACAGAACGGTACTTTTCAAGCGTCTGCAAGCGATTGTTATTCCAGCTAAAATGAATCGAAATCCTCATTTCTGGCGCGTTCGCTCCCTCTTTTGCCCAGAAAGAGACGGTCGTGAGATAGGGAAGGGAATGAGTGGCGTCTAGAGGAGGAAAGGGGGGGCGGTGAAGCGTTCTCCTATCGACAGCCTCATTTCCTGCTTCGAACTTATCAAGACAAATACACGCTGAACACGCTCTCCCGTTCTTCCAGCCACTCTAGCGATCGGAAAATATCTCTAATGAACAAACTATCCGATTTTAGCTCCCGCAGCCCTGCCAACCACATTGCGCCACGGTGTGCCGGCACCACGCTCCTCCCATCAGCTCCCGGAGAAGGTTGGAAGTCTTCGATAACCAATCTCAATTTCAGCGCGATGTATCCGTTACGTGGTGCCTAGCTCCCATTTCGGCTCCTCTCGCTTCCTCTCTTCTTTTCTTCCTTCAGTTCTTTTCTTCGTTGGCCGGAAGAAAAAAAAAAGAAAGAAAGCTGTCCGTTGTCTCTACCGTTTGGTTTATTAGAACCGTCGGATGATACGTATTTTTTTTCTCCGGTTCGTCACCGGTTGCCAGGCAACCTGGATATGTCCTCCTTTTTAGGATTTTTCGACTCATCCTGGAGAATTTTTCGTTTTTCGTCCGTTTCTTCCTTTATTTTCGGTCGCCTCTAAATCGACGACACGGCGCACGATATCGTTCCCCCAGCACAGAGAATTAATCGTCCCCGGGAAAAAGAGATTTTTGTGGCGGGGAAATTGAATGGCCATTGTCGAACGTCCGGAACGCAGTGGAAACTGGAGCATAGAACCGGGAATCTCTTCAGCCTCATGAATAGGTACAATTTTCTATCCGAACCGTTTGATAAATTAATATGGAACCCGAGTTTTTCTATACTCCTGAGACACGTAATCAAAATTCATCTATAGATACCCGGTTCCTCCCAGTCTCTATCTTCCTCTCTCTCATCTTTCTACCCTCCCTCTGTCTCGAGCGAGGTACTCTCCAATCAATTCGCTTCTCCATTCAAAACGGATAACCATGAATTTTCTGCGCAATCGGTGGACGCCCGGACGCGGACGGCAGTCAGCAAGAAAGCAATTTTAAAATCGCGAATCGCCGATAGTTTCTCCGATTACTTCAATCACTGGCTCGTTCATCTTACCGGCGGAAAATCCCATTACTTGGCCGGCGCGCGGGCGTTGGGGTCACGGGGCACCCGCCGACGAAAGAGCGGAGATGGATCACGGGATTCATAGCCGGCGGAGGGAATCGAACTTAATTTGCGTGGCCCGTTCCGTTTATTAGGGAGCGTGGGGCTCGAATCAAACTTTACCACCCACCCTGTCTGTTCACTGAAACTTTCTCTTCCAAAATTTCGTCGTTGCATTCCGTAGGAGTCTGCGAAGAACGGTCGCGCGAAAGGGCGAGGAAGAAGCCGGAAAGAGACGCGTGGACGGGGCAGGAAGAACTGGTGGACTGTAGAGCCGTACACCCGCCGGGCAATCTGTTAATTCGATCGTAAATCGTCGTTAGAGGAAAATTTAGTTGGAACTTGCCGGAGCGATAATTACACAGGTTTTGCAGCGGCTGGCGCGGCTCTCGAAACCGAAACGAGACGGAATAGTACGGGAAAACTGGCTGGAAGAAAGTAGCGGAAAGGAGTTGATGGCGGGAGCGAGGTGGAGAGGTGAACGGAGTGAGATGGTAGCTGAAGTAGAATTTATAGGGCGATAAGCGCCCTGCAACTTTCTTCTCTTACGATCGTCATTCTTTATCAGCCCACTCGTGGTCGACACCAACGTATCGAGGTCGGGATACTAGGCTTTATGAATCGGGATTATTAAGGTCCTCCTAGGATCGTAGATCTTCCTCCCTTCCCTGTACCGTTACCCCTTGCCACCGGCCAATCGCCGATGAAAACGTCACCACGGAGTACCTCCGGTCCTCTATCTTCATAGTGCTGGTTGCACTGGAAGATCTATTTGAGTCGCATTCGTTGTTCGCGTTAAGTATCTTTTTCATTTAGATAAAATCTTGTCTTTTCGTGATTTTCAAGGTTTTGCAATTTGTACATAACTTATGAAAATCAAAGCAGTTTGGGCCACTCTACGGGCTGGCTCATTTGCTTATTATCAGGCTGTGAATCTTTATGCGTTTATAGCGTGTAGAAATTTTTATGGACTCGTAACGTGCGAAATTTATTGAAATTTAATGCAATCTCATTGTATTTTTATTTTAATGAAACTAACACGAAGGAGAATAAGGTTCTTTTATGTGTTTGAACCAACTTTGTAACATACATGAAATAGTAGAATTGTGCAAAAATAATAGGTGAAATCGAGACGATACTAAAAAATGTGTCGTGAAATACAGTGACATAAATCAGGGATGATGTATTACTGGGGCAAGATGAATTTCGGGGAAGTTAGCGGAGGGTGGATGTTGGAACCCTTATACCACTTACCATGTAGGATTTTGTCATAAATCAGAAGAAATATACTTCTTTATAGATTCCTCTGTACAAAATACACTTTGGTGCAATTTTTCCCACATACACAGAAGAATAATAGGATCAATATTCTGAGAAACACTTTTTATACATTATTTCTTAAATAAAGAAACCAAACACCTTTCGCATTGCAACACTAACCAACAGATTCTCAAAACTTTCTTCCATTGTTTACGATATGGATTTGTAACCACGAAGAAAATGTAGAAACGGGCTGTTAATAATAAGGAACGTTTTATTATTCCGAGTAACGCGAACAATGTAACACCCGTTGGCCGCGTATCTCGGGCATCTTCGAATTTCCGTGTTTCCCGCAATGAGAACGGGGTTGAAGGGAGCTCGGTCAAGCTTACCCGCTGGTTATAAGGTTTTCCGGTGATAGGCTAGCGCGTGGTCGAAACTACCGCGGGAGCGATGGATAGGAGAGGTGTTGAGTAATTTATCAGGGTGCCTGAAAGGCCTGGGTTGCGATGGTACGAGGTTCTCGTCAGTGGAGCGCGTGGATCTCGGCATAGCGTGAAGTCTTATCTGGTCAGCGGGAGTCCCAAGGGTGTTCATAACCCCATCGCACGATAATCCTCTTAGATGCATCGCGACGGCAACGGCACGTCATAAATCTGGTATCTGTTATTCGTGTGCCTGATGTCGGGGACAACTGATTTCTCGTACACGATACGTTTGCTCAGTGAACTTTGCTCAGCGTGTACCTACCCACGCTGTTGCTGACAGGGTGCTCCGACACAAACTAGTTCGTTACTTCTGATTGCAACCGGAGCGTGAGCCGCATGAACGCGACTGTTTCACGCTTTGTTGTTACTATTTGAACAGTGAAAAATGGCAAAGAATCAATATTGCTGTAAGATATCTTCCAACACTCATGTTACTTCTTTTCTTCTTAAAATGGTGACTATGTATATAACTTTGCCGTGTAATGCTTCAAAACATGCAGAACATCTTACATTTCACATTTCTCCGATATGTGACACTTCCACTTCATCTTTTTAGAAGAATCAATACACGTTTCTTTATGTTCGTAGTATTGCCATACAATTCTGTGTAATAATTCAAATGAATAATTTCGGCGTTGTAGTTCTGCTGTAATACTCAAATATTTTACAAGTATCGTCTACTAAATATTATATGTTCAAACTTCCTATTACACACATTCCGGTAAATAAAAATTTATTATAAACAATTCGAGTAACGACTAAATAATGTGAATAATACGTCCATAGACGCGTCGGTCGTAAGAGGATCGGAAGTCACGAGAGATCCGTTCTCCACCCTGCGCTTCTTATACTAAACGGTCTTCTTCTTGGCCGGCCAGCCCACCCTCTTTCTCTCGTTGTGTTCGACGGTGTTCCGTGTTTCGCGGTGAAAACACGCGATTCCCGCGTTAACTCCCGCAGCGCTCAGCGGGTGTCCTCGCGCGGACTCGCATTAACCCGCCTCCGCGGCCTCTCCGCCGTTCCCCGAGTCCCGCGCTCGCGCGCAACCCTCTTACGCTCGTCCGATCCACGGACGTGCACACAACACATCGGCTGCCCTTCCGCTATCTCGACCGTCGGTGAAGCTTACGTACGTAACGGGCATCTATCCACCCTCATTTATTCTTCGGCGAGGCCCGAGTGCAGATGTGCTGGCGTTTAATAACGCGTGCACGCATCGGCCGTTAAATTCAGCCCAGACGGAAATTAAGAGTTTACTACGGTTAATCGGCAACGCCCACGAACACGCGATTTCCAGCACGGATTCCTGCATTATTCCGTGCCGGCGCGGCCGGGACGGGTTTGAATTATTCGCGGGAAAGCGAAGCTGCCCGGTCGTTTCGCGTTGACAGTGACAACCACTATAGGAATCCGGGATGAACATGCATCTTTGAACAAAGATAGGTCGCAGACAGGTACCAGACTGCGATACTTATTTCTAGCGGTGATATCTTACTGTTTCATCGTTGCTTCATCGAACTTCAAAGCTTGACCGTAATGGCTGAGTTTCTGAAAGTTACGACGCAAGAATCTCGAATTTTCGGAGTTTTCAGGCTGTACATTTGAAGTTCAGCTTTTTTCTTACTTCTTATTTATTTTCTGCAGTATATGAACATGATTCGATTTGATAAAATCAACGGATTACAGTTGCTCACTATAGCTTATCATTCGTATTTCTACTCGTTTATTCTTTTGCTTGAAGTTCTCCGATTCGGAGTTTTTGTTTCGTTTGAATGCAACCCTGAAGTAAAACGATTGTATTTGTAATCCTCGTAATTGGCGTAAAGAATCCTGTCGTCGTGAAATATTAGTTCTTACATAACTTTCACCAGAAACTTTGAAGTTGCGTTATATTGCCCGATATAACACGGTCCCTGACATGACGCTTCCCTTACTAAATTACCTCGCGAGATACTGACAAACTTTTCTTGGCATTTCCCGTGAACATCACCGTGCAGTAGACACGACACAAAGGAAGTTTATGGAAACCCCGTACATCGTTTCAGAGCTATCGACTGTTTAACAGCGGGGTTTTATGGCGAAGCCCCGTAATACTGACGTTAGATGGTGTGCCAACCGCGTGGATACGCTGCAACACCGTAAACCCTTATGCCCGCCTGTTGTTGTTGTCCTGTTTTCGCGGTGCGTCGGAACACTGACTATTTGTTCGACGAACGACAAGTTCTGAGCACCGACGTGATGACGACTCGTCACGCTCTGTTCCCTTCGTTTCTTTATGGGGCGCGTCAAGTTATAACTTTTCACGATGGTATTCAGCTCAAAGAGGAAATGGAAAATTGCGCGGTGCCCGCTGATCTCCGTATCTCCTCTCTTTTTTTACGGTTCTTTCGTAGACTGTGTAAACATTTACGCCTTCGCGGATGGTGTCCATATAAATAAAGACACTGAGACCACGGGATGTAATGGAGAGTTTAGGTGAAATAATTCTTCAGACGATTTGTACCAAATAATTTTGCGTGTAGCGCGTTCATTTCAGGGTTATCTTAGAGATTGTAACAAAGGAAATTCGTCAGTGGTAAAGATCTTACATTTTTACACGAAATTAGATCATTTTGAAACCAAGATTCTGTCACAAGTTTTTTAAACAAACATTTGAGCGTACGTCTTTTTCAGGTATTAAATTAGTAAAACTTCTTATATTAATTTAATATTCCGATGAATTACATTCCTTATAACACGGATTTCTTTATTTCCTTTTACTTCACCGCTTTTTATATATTTCAAATGAAATTATACTTCTGGCTGTGTTGGTTGGAATTAGTTCAATCAAATAATAGGTTAGCATTACTTAAACAAGTAAGTCGGTACAGTTGTTACCTTCAGTTGTGGCTGAACGCTACACTAATTAAGCAGAATTAGAGTGCAGCTACCTGTGAAGCAATCCCATTGGTTATTTTCAACGTGGAATCTGGAACGGAGCCGGTCAACCTCAATACCCGACATCCCAGTATGGAAGAAAATGCCGCAAATCCAATTATAAATTAAGGATCCCAGGAATAGAACTCTGGTAAAAGACTGTCCGAGCATTCGCGGGTATTCGGTCCGAATAGCCAAACTTTGGCCTCCTTCTCTCTTTAATGGACTTTCTCATCGGATAGGGGAATGAACTTCTTTCGTCGAACAAAATAAAGAACACCAGAGAAGAACGAAGTAAATATAATACTTGCATCCCGTTTCTTCAGGGCACGATTAACAAGTCGTTCGTTTTCATTGCAAACTTGAACAAATGTACACTATTAAAAAATTAGGCTTAAAGTAAAGTAAAATTAAAATTACTTTCTTTGAATATTGTTTTCACGTTTTATCTAAACATTTGTGCGCTCGAAGCCATTCTCCTAGTTTCATTAACCCTTTGCACTCCGAACCATTCTGGACGTTGGCTACTAGCTACTCAGCGCGCTTTTGCGGCAGAAACGTGCATTTACGGACCCGCGTATTATTTAGTGTAGTTTTGGAACCAAGTAACGTATTATAATGAATTGGTTGACATCAAGGAATGTATATTTGCAAAAAAATCAATATTTTATTTTTTATAATTTTGTACAGTGTGTTAAACCGTTCTTCCGTATCACTTTCATCGCTATCGCTATCTATGCGACCTCTTGGTCGCCTTGTTGGTTGGACGATATCACTATCACTGCTATCGTTTTCTTCTACATTTAGTCTTTCTAACATATCTGTATAAACGTCTATCTGGAGCTCATCTTCACTACTAGTTGTGAGACTCATTCCTGTTTGAACGCTTTGCCATTGTTCTAATAAAAAAAAATAAATAAATACATGGGTTTAAAACTTCTAATTGTTATTACTAACTCACAAAATGATATTTACCAAAAGAACTTTTACCAAAAGAACTTATTTACAAAGAGAAGAATCACTTTTCCGTTTTCTCACTCGTTAAATCTATCTATATCGCTCGACGCTTCAAACCAGACTGAGCTCAGCTTTGAAAATCTTTTCCTCCAGTTTTAAATTTGTTTACGTATATTTATAAATATAAATATTCTACAAACTCTCCTTATGGCCCTTTTCAAGTGGCGCCGAGAAGTGCTCGGACCGTCGTGAACACGCTTCTCACGTTCTCTTCTGATACAAAACCCCCTGACATTTTTTTTATGTATCTCAGTAATTTTACTATATTTTGATTTCATTTCTTGTGACATTTCAAGAGAAAACTTCAGGGAAACATGCAGGTCTCAAAAAGTTGCGCTGAAATAACTTAATTCTCCGTAATCACTAATAAACTTTAATGTCCCCTGAGAGGGGACATCCGAGTGGTATGCTAGAATTACGATGTCCCCTGATAGGGGACAGCGGAGTGCAAAGGGTTAATTTATCACTGAAAGCATCGAAAGACTTCATTATTTACTCGGTCTTCTTCGTATCTTCTGTTATATAAGATAACATCGTTAACATCACAAGTAGTTACGAAACAAACGGGCACTTTGCAATATCTCATAAATCTTATAAAAGTTTATTTATTAAGATTTTATTGCAATGTATGTAGTAATACATTACCTTTCATCGTCTCCGATCTCTGCAATTCTCTAATAGCTCCCATCCATAGTACGACGCTCGTTCCACCAATGAATCATGCAGCAACTCAATCTTCCAAACTGAACTATTTCGTTTCCACGAAATTGAGGAAGTATCAAGCCCGGAAATTAATCGAGCCGTCTAGTATTCAAAGATCGAGAATCTCGCTGCAAAAGGAGCGCAACGACGCGAGCGTCCGTCTGCTGAAGTTACACCTGCGGCCGCGTTCCAGCCTGAATGCGTTGTGTCGCGGCTCCGTATTCGTGGACACGACATTAATAAGCGACGTCTAGCGTGTCTGCGATGAGGTGAAGAGAAAAAAAAGCGAAAAGGAAAGCAAGGAAAAGAAAACAGCTGAAATTGCAAGAGAAGAAAGAGAGGAATGGCCGAGCCAGACAGGTTCGGGGCGGAATCGGGCGGGAAAAGCGGCGTCTGCAAAAATCGACGCGCCTTGGCGCGATCATGCAACACCTGGCAGAACACTTGCGAATTCTGTTTCCCTGGAAATGCGAGCATGCCGATCGCGGTCGTGGCCGTGCCGTTGCCCGCCGCGTTTCTGGCTTCGTGCGCACGAACGCGGCCCGCCGCGTCATTAAGCAAATCACGCGTGCCCGGTTCTGTCTGAAATTTAATGGGTATTCGCTCCATCGAGCACGCCAGACAGCGGTTTCTTGTTTTCTCTTTCCACAATCCGCGTCCACCCTCCTCCGCCGGCAACTACAGCAACGATCCTCGCGCGCCCGCGCGCACGTTCGGTACTTCCGCCCAGGTACGTTACCGCGGACGCGATAAATTACACGATTGTACTTTTTGCACCGGGGCCATGGCGTTCAGCCGATTTATGGACCGCCATTATTCATTATTTTTCCAAGATTCATAGGGGGCGCATGAATTAGCCGTTTGAGGGCTGATCTCCTTTTCAAGGGAGAGTTATTTGTTTGAATAAATTATCGTTAATGACCTGCTGGGATTCGTGCTGTTCGAAATACCGTCGCGGATTCGGGGACTGTGTAATGACTTCAATACCCGGCCGTTACTTTCTGGAGTCGGTAAACGTGCAGAAAGTTGTAAATACTAAATTTTAATTCCATCGTGCAATTAATCTGTGCGTTTTCGTTTAATAAGTAAGTCAATTGAAAAGGTGTTGATGTGTAATTTGTGTAGCCGTAATAAACATAGATTTCAGGAAGTTACAAACTATTATGATCTTTATGAAATGTTTCAATATCAAAGTATTCTGTAATCAGTAGTATTAACTCCCACCCCTAGCTTCAAAGTCCATTTTCGTCCGCGCAAAACTGGACAACTGCAAATACAAAACTTTAAGTGAAGAGTTGTTTCGTTTGAATGCATACTCATTCGGATTACTTCCGAGTACCACGCATCGTAATACAGTAATCCCAAGAGTTCCCGCTACCGCGGTGGACGTAACCAAGGTCGAGGCTAAAGCGCGTGCGGTCACGAAGTTTCTCAATTTCCCCGACCCCCTATAATCTTTTAAAGGCCGTTCCCAGTTAACCAAGGGTCATCGAAATTTAATCGTTAATTTTTGGACGGAATTAAGAAACACCCCGCGTAATTTATTCATAGGGCGGGAGGTCTCGGCCGGGCGACCCGCGTCGCGTCGCGGCGTTATTACTTTATGCGGCAGCTAAGTTACTCCGGAAATTGTACGTACAACTTCTAACGACTCCTGTCGTTATTTCTGACCAAGCGTAACAAGAACGTTGTGAAGGCGTACGGAACATATTCGGGGAGCAAGATAGTCGACAACTTCGTAACTTTAACAAGTCGGGGCTCCGCGCCGCGTACACCTCCGTGTCTTTACGGCGTTCCGCTCGGTCGGGTCATGTCCGAAAATTCGCGATCGATCGATCGCCCGGCCACGATCGCGCGGGAGTGGGAAACGAGGCTCGGAACGAGCCACGGGGAGGTCCGACCGGCAAGAATTCGTGACACACCGTACTTTGTCACGTAATTAAATTCGCGATAGCTGGAACGAGCTGCTCTGCAATTTATCGGCCGGCCCCGGCAAAAACTATCGCGAATTCAACTACTGCCGCTGAAATACCTCGTTGTTCTGCCGGGCACGGGGACGTCCTCCGCAATCCCATACAAGTTCGTTGCGGACAATGAAAATTAGCCGCGACAGTTCGGCTTAACGTTTTAATTGCGATCGATCCGGGCGGGAAACCCTTGCGCATCAGCGATAGTGGAACGTCTGGTCGCGCGTCGCTACGCGCGCCAGCGGACCACTGTCCAGAACTATCTTCCACCCAGGTATTTGCAAACTAACTCGGCCACCGGACTCCGCTACACACCCTCCGTGTTTATGCACGTTCGTCTCTGTCCGTGCTGACCGCGCGTGCATCGGCCGGCTCGGCTTGTATGCGGGATAGATTGCCGCTGACCCGCTGTTAAGTTAGTTCGTCGTGTTTCGTGCCGCTGTCCGTGGGAGTAATTCTGCTAATTAAATCAGCGGCCCGGCGGACGGTTAGTGTGCCGCTCGAGGAGACAGGGAAAAATTGTTAGTGGATCTTAGTATCGGGGATTTCGATGAATTCTCAGTTGAGAATGATAGTACTGATGTGTTGAATTGTCGCAAAACGATCGTGCAGTATTTCTCGCTCGTGTATAATTGGCTGCTTTCAATTCGTCCTGATGAACAGTAACGTGATCTATGGAATGACTTATTTGTATTTTACGCTGGAATTATCACATTGGTCAAAGCGATTCATTTCCGAAATCTTTATTGAAAAGGTAAAGATTCTCTAAGAGATCACTATAGAAGCTGATTCGGTGATAACGAAATTGAAGTAAGTCAATTAAAATTTCAGTAAATTGCTCTTATAGTCTCCACAAAACAGTTTAAAAAAGTCAATTCGACTGCTCGGTAGTAGTTCGAAATGTATCTCAAAAATGTGTATAGTCAAGATTTAGTGATCGAGAAGTTGTAGCGTGTAAATGAATCCAGTTGTGACAGTAAATCACCAAAGTATCCTCGGTATCGTCTGCTTAATTAAATGGGTAAAGTGTAATACAAATTTTCGTTGAAGAATATTCAAAACAAATCACGCCTCGCGTGCACTAGGAAAGACGAAGGTATCGCGAAAATGGATGAGCGTTCCATTATACGTGGTGGTGGACGGTGGAACGCGCGTCACGAAGGATGGCGGCGACGTGAAGGGGGTTGCACAGAAATGCAAGCGAGGGAGAGGGTGGTGGAGACGCGGAGAACGGGGAATAAAGGGTGGGCTGGCGGGGTTGGTTACCTGCGCACAATTACAGTAACTAATCACATTGTTTTCGTAGCAACGACACAGCGTAATACGTCATAACATCCTTGCCCAACCCCGGCCAACCACTGATCCTTTACTTAACCCCGACACGAGCGTCCGCCCGATGTGCTTGGAAACTGTTGGACCACATGACAGGGAAGTAGGAAATTTGTGTTGGCTACGGTCAACGCGGCAGATCCTTGTTCACGATCGTGACAGACGTACACGTATGCGTGACATTGTTTGCGCTGCTGTCCATAAGTTACCCAACGTTTGATTGTTACGAAGATAATGCAAACAGCGATGTGCATGTGATTTCTTATTGCAGTTATCGCGTCGATCCACTGAAGGGAGTTGTTTACGATCGACGAGGTAGATAATTACGGAATATTTTTTATTATGCATTCGAAATCTTAAATAAGATCTTTCATAGATAATCGTAAATATATTTACCATGTGCATTGAATTCTTGAGTTACATTAACATTTTTATATGTAATTGTGATTATTCAGAGGAACAAAGTGTTTGGTCATTACAAAAATTCTGGGCTATGTGCCTTTCACAAATTACAGATTAAATATTATATAAATTTTCATAGTTTACTTCATAGTTTTCTATTATTGCCTGTTCCGTGTGATATCAAATGTGTTTATCGGTAGAAAGTTTGAAAGCGTAAACATTGCAGAAAACAGCAACCAAGAAGATATTAACAACAACCTTGGCATAGTATTACAACTTTCATTTTATAGCGATAACGTGAAATATGATGCAAAACAGAAGATAAACTCTAGGTACTCGCATACATGTTAAGTGTATTCTGAAAACATTAACATAATCATCAGTATAATAATTCCTATAAATTAACAAGACCGTTCAAACAAATCGATAATCCTTAGTAACATGACAAATACACTGACAACAGATAAGACTATATTTGCATGCTATGACTTTTCAATTGCGAAACACAATTGACATATTTCACCATATTTCATATTTCACGAGGAAACTAATAGTCTCAATCTTTATTGAACAAGCATTGTATCTGTTTTGCCATCATCGAACACTGGGAAACCCGAAAGCCGGGCGTTCGTGTTTGGTCGGTGCGCTACTGTGAACAGTGGTCTCAATTAACAAATGTGCTTGCGCGTTTCCGTGGCGCGACGCGTATGAAAAACTACCGGACCGAAATGTATTTTAAACACGCGAGAAATTGAAACGGATAAATTAAACGTGGCAGCGCAAACTGTACGGAAAAATAAATTCCTTTTTTTTCTCGTGCACAGCGCGGCCGAACCAGAAAGAGACTGCGAACGCGCGCGCGCGCGCGCGCGACTCTATGTCAACGGAGGGTAGACAAACCGAACTGAGCAAACGTGGCGGATGCGCATTGGTTTCAGTTCTCGCGCCTCTATTTTTCCTAGTTTTTCTATCCCACTCCTGGTTTTTTTCATATACTACCTCTTCACCTGCCCGGCCGTTTTTGTGCGTACCTCTGTGTATGTGTGCGTGCGTGTATGTATGTTTTTTTTCCTCCCTCGACAATCTACCCTCTAGCCGAGTCTCGGTCTATGCATCCCTCGAGCCGCGAATTTACGAGCGAGACTGTTAAACGATGTTTGAAAAATTCGCGACACCCGCACAGGCCGACCGTGCACCGACACACCGCGGCCCAACAGAACCTCTTGACAACCGTCCGAATTTATGCGTTGCTCGGCATCAAGTGATAAAGCGAGGAAACGACGAGAGCTTGTTAGTATCGGCGATTACGGATCGACGGGATGCGGTCACGGGGCGCTTTTTTTATTACATTCGTTTTCACATCGGCCTCGGAGGGTTTCGGTTATCCGAGAATTTCGCAGTCGTAATCCGACGATTTATTGATCCGTAGACTCATTCATTCGCAAACATTGCGTTACGGTTGCGTTGCCTTTCCAATCCTCTCCCCCTCGCCCTCCTTTTCTCCTCTTTCTCCCTCTATCGAGTTCCGCCGTACGTCAAGTTAAACGGGTTGTTGTATTTCGGTTATACTCTCTACCATTTCCCTGCCATCGAGTCGAACGTTCACTTTGTTGTCTCCATTTCCGCGCCGCGGGGACAGCTTCTAATTATTGCGGGCTCAAAGACGCGCGTGTGTACATTGCGAAGCAAATATTACTCGAACATCATGTTACATGAAATAAGAATATTTTATAGAGGATCCTTTAAATAATAATGCATATTACGCAATTAAAATACCAACTTATTTCCTCGATGCACGAGCGAGAACCATCCTCCTCATATGACGTGTTCCGTGGAACTGGCGGGTTAAGCCGGATTTCGAATCACTTGACAGCCGCGTATAGACGTGCGTTGCGTAGATGCGATTAGGTATCGTTCGCATTAACGATTACACGGGTTGGGCTGGCATCGTACGCGATTCGGGCTGGTTACAACCGTTCAATGACGTCACCGGTTTCGCAGGTTTGGTCAATCAGTCGACCGGGCTACGTCAGATTCGTAGCAGTCTGGCCGGATATAATCGCGTTATCCTAGCGATTCTGATTAGCGACGTTAATTAGAGAATAGCGATGATGCGTTACGCTGTCGAGAGCTTTCGGTGCCCGATGTTCGGTTCCCAGGCGCTAGCCTTCCATTTCGCGGAACTTAATTATCCGATTATTCTACCTACGGAGCGCCACGCCGTCCGCGCACTCTCTGCGCCCTCTCCCCTGCCCCTCTTCCTTCCCGCGCGATCCCACGTCCTCATCCCCTTTCCACTCTTCGCTGAACACGCTCGTTGCCATCCACGTTTTGCCCGGTAGATATCTCGACTCGTTCCTGCTACCGCACCACTTCCCGATGCCTCCTCGATTCGCGTTCGATGCACGCCCGGGTCTAATCGCTTGATCGATGTTACCCCGTTCGCTGCCTCTGCCGGACAGAATGTTACGATACGGAAGAGAGTTGATCTTCCATTAGGCGACCCGGAATGCCCGCACGGTTTTCGTAGCTCCGAAATAGCGTGGCCGTGTTTTGTTATCATTTGAATCCCCTTGTTCTGTCGAGTGCCTTGTTATTATTTTCGATAAACTTCCCTCTGGTCTGCGCGACCATTTATATTCTGCTTTTATAGAACTTTTGTTTTTTCTTCCCCTTTTACGGAAGGAGAAATTGTTAATTGATTTTGTATTATTCTCGTTTGAAAACGTTCTCTTCTGTTTTGTTAAATCACTTGTCTTCGCAAGAATATGATAATGGAATGGTCAAGGTTTTAAGAAATATGGCAAATGTATTTATGAGTTTCTTATCGGATCTTAAAAATCCGACGTGATTTTTTCTTGATGACACGGATCGCAACAGTACATTCACTAATCTACTTGTTAATAAGATTACCTATGAATTAACGTTATTCTCGAGCAACGCTACTATTGTTTCATCAATCTAAACAGTATCGCTGGTACCCATCCTATTGATTGAAACCGAACCAATCGTTCAAAAGTACCGCGATCTTCCAGGAGACGATGACGTCCAGCGGCCAAACGCGAGAAGATACACTCCGCAATCTCCAGGCACAAGCGTCACGGTTACGCTCGAACAAGCAAACCACTCCGCTCAACTTCCGAACGGGAGTCACGCATTGGTCGGAGGCAGCGAGACGGCCGTTACGTTAAATTGCCTTTTATTTTCCCGGTTAAGTCAGCCGTTTTTCCTCCCGACCGTCGGCGAGGGCGACGAAAAGGCGGCAGATACGGGCGAGCGCCGCCCGTAAGAAATAATTGAAACGTCGGAGACGTTTGATTCATTTCCCGTGGCTTTTCTTCTCATTTTACACAGAGCCACCGCGGATTGATGTCGGGCGCCGCGGTCAGGATTCCCCGGAGTACCATGGAGAACGTGGGGTAGCAGAGGCAAAAAGAAAAAGTGGTCGAAAGTGGGCGCCGGGGGTGGTGGGGGAGACAGAGGCCGCGGAAGATCGCGCGATACGACATGAGAAACGTCAAAGACTACGGTATATCTGATTGGACGGGGCGTCTCGGCTCTATAGGAATGCACTTATCCGATTGGCTCTGCAATTCAGCCGTGTCAGCTTCTTTTCCCCGATGCGTCGTGCCCCTGTCTCGCCCCGTGTTGCCTCTGAACCCCTCACCGATGCGACCGACAACCACCCACCGCGCGGCTGATTCTGTTCTACGAACTTTCATATCAGATAGGATTTGAATTTCTTTAAAATAGAGAATCCGAGGACGACGACGGCGACAACGATGGCGATGCCCCTGCGACCCTTCTTTCCTTTTCCCTTTTGTTTTTTCTTCTCTCCTACTCTTTCTTCCTTTTATTTTCTTTTCGATAACGCACGCCGAACAGGTTCCATCCGACGACGTATAAATGGTAAAGTTTCACTGTCCCAGCGCGATCCGGGAAATTTAAACAACGACGCACTCGATTCCCCGTGAACCATTCCTCTCGCATTCGCCCGTTCCCGGTGCGTATCCCGACCTTCTTAAAGGATTTCGGCTCGCTATCCTCTATTGCCGTTTCATATTCAACGGATTCCGAAGTCGCGCGATGTAAATGAAAAATGTATTGCGGTCGTTGTTGTCACCAACGATGTCGCGAAAATAAGTCCTGTATGCTTCCGCGCGCCGCGCCAAGGGAAATGGAGCCGTTTGCGACTCCGAGGCGGCTTCCATCCCCACGCGAACGGATTATACGTGCTTTGTCGTTTATACAAGTTTAACGGATCCTTTCACTTCAGTTTACATTCCGCTCCTCTACCGCGCCGGGATACGGCCCAGGTCGAGCTACTTGATGAATGCGGTTTACCCAAGTTGGAGGTTTTATATCTGAGTCTGCATTCGGACGTTAGACGTTTATAATAATCCGCGTTTCTTCATGCGTTTCTAACATTCGCAAGTTCGTTAAGAGATACTTAGGTTCATATACATTTACGGAATTGATTTTATTTTTATCTCCAGAAATCTTTCAGTTAGTGAAAAAGATTGTTCCTTTGTCTTGACTTTTATAAAGTCTATGAAAATGGGAATTTTCGTAAGCAACCTCTTTTAGTCATTTTTCAATGTAAACAAGATATTATGTATAATATAATTGGTTTACTTTGAAGTGTGAAATTCATCGTCAAATCCATTTGTAGGTAGTTTAATGTACATTTCAGCATGAAAGGATGTCACGATAATAAATACGGTCGAAGGGAACATCGTGTTTCATTAGCCAAGATAATGTGTTTATCGCCGTTTCAACAATACATCATTTCAACGCAACATAATATGCATACCGGACGCCATGAAGCCAGCTATAACCACCTTCCCCATAGTCCGCTCTCCCTCGCCCTATCTCACAAACGGTTGTTCGTTCTGGTGAACCTTGGCCAAATCGGTCATGAATAGTGCATGGTGGTCCATGGTGGGTACATAGGTGGTACGTGAGAATAGCATAACAGCCGAGTCGTTTCAGGTGCCTGCCATTGGCCCGAGCTCAGTTCAGAGCGAATTGAATAGTACACGTCATCTAATATACAGAGCATCACACGTGTTCCATATTGCGTCACGGCGTTTCAGTTTGACATTATTTATGGACGCGTGGATGAACTATGCCGTTCGACGGCTCGACTCCTTCAGTTCTACCATCTTCGTCGATTATTTAAATTATACATCTACTTCTCTGTCTTTTCAATTTAATAAAATTCTTCGTCAAATTTTTCATTCATTCCAATAAAATTGTTTACTTCTTGCAAACTGATTATCATGAAATAATAGGGCAGTAAATATAACGATATTATCGTCTCTATACATAGCAAGTGGAAACGGTGAAGTATGCTCAGATACATTACTCGAGCTCCACTTAATATTACTCACGCACGATGAATCTTCAAAGTTCTGAATCCTGATATGAAAAGAATAGTTCCATATTTACAATTTACACTTCCACTAAAAAGCAATCAGTACCAAATTTTACCTTCATTGTAGAAACTTTCAATGAGATTACCACTTATTTTCATTGATACCAAACACATAAAAGAACCTAACATAATCTGAAATGTCAACTGCAAAATAATCAGTAGAAAATAAGATTGATGCGATTCCTGACGGAAACGGTTAAATGAAATTTAATCAGACTTTTTGTAAACCGTTGCGGATTCCGAGACTATTTCTCAGCTGAGCTTAAGATGCGTTCGTTGCATCTCAAGATGCACGTGCACACGCTCAGAAACTTCCTAACTGCTCGTACGTGTAACGTTACGTGCTTCAGTGGCGCTCGCTCCCGTCGAACTTCCGCCGTATCCCTTGGACCTGTTTGTTTACAGCCGCGAACTGTAACTCGTAAAACCTCTGGTGATTTATGGGTTTCAGGTGCGGACTTGGTTCGACCCTCTTCTCAAAGTCGTTCCTCTAACCGCTGCCACTTTTTAATGATTCCTCCGCGGCGTTTCCACGGAAATCGTTGATGACTTTCCTCCCGTTCCACCGTTTCATCGTTTCGCAACTCTGCTCACCGTTCGAGCGGGTCGTCTTTGCGTCGTCGCGGGTTTTACGGCAGTTACACAAGCGTGAACGCGCGTTCAGCGATATCTCAGCCGATTGTTCCGTCACCTGCGGAAACGTCGAATTCTTTCTCCGAAAAAAAGAATCAAACTCCATTTAACTCGGAAGCAGAAGTTCATCGGAGTTCGAAATTAATTAAAAAGAACTCCGCAATCGGATCTTTCATTTTAACGTGGATTCTAATAGTCAGTTCAGCTCCTGCTTTGTGAACCCGTGAATTTAGATCCCACTGTTTGTGAGCAGAACGAAGTTCTCGGGAAGTTTTAATAAATTATCATGTTCCCTGAATCGTTCTGAAGATTCGTTTTGCTTGTCTCACAAATTTCATAAATGTAAATTCGATTCTCCGAATAACGTTCTTTCTGGGTTTCAAATGGGATCTTATATATGCGCATGTTTAAACAAGTCCACCATGATTGATGCTAATTAATTTTTCTGCGGAAGTTTTAATTAAAGTTCACGGTAGTTTTCTAAACTTTTTAAATTTGGAATATCTACTTAAATTCTATTTGAACTTTATGATATCAAGTTTTTATCGAGAGCGGAGAATAAGAGGAATTCTTCCTTAATTATAAGCATTTCCCGACGATCGTGGTCACGTAAGAAAATCTTATAATCGCGACTGCTATTACTCTGTTTCTATTCTCCAGTATCGACCCAATTATTTCACTGTATGAAGCTTTCGCGCAACAACAATTCTTTTGAGGCGCTCACAAAGGATGTTTAAGGCTTGGGGTGTGAGGCGAGCGGTGGGTGGGAAGAAAAATGTTCCGGCGTTAGCGAAAACGATCGTGTAAAGCCCCGCTCCGTTGGAAACAATCGTATTCTACGGACCATATAACGGACGTTCGGGAAGTACGGATTTACGTCTCTTGCGTCACAAAGGCGAGACAGGCACAACCGGTAGTTCCGGTTTCTTTCCACGGATCTTGCCAGAAAAGGGGAAATTCAAGCGCCCTTTGTAGACACTCCGCGCTTTGAAGATTCCGTAAGCTGGGACCCCATCGCCAAAGCCGGTTAAATGTCGAACAGAGAATCGATAGGACGAGGTTTTATTTATCGACATGACCGAAATATCCACTGGACTTACCACTCGCGACACTCACCCCTTCCAAACAAAATATACCAGCCTGGTCAGAAAGGTCTTTCTTCGTTTTTGTTTCTTCGTGTATCGTAACGAATAGGCTTAATTTTACACACTTACAGTAGATGCTATTTTCTAAAGTTTCATGTATTCATTCAAAATTAAATGACTAAAATTACATCGGAAATGTTGAATAAAGTTGTGATCGAAATACCCACTGAGCTTTCTACTCCAAACATTCACTTCTTTCAAACAAATTATATCCGCTTGTCAAGAAAGTCTTTTCGTGATTTGATTTCTTCCTGTACTGTAACGAATGAGCTATTAATTTTATACATTTACAGTAAATGTTATTTTCAAAAGTTTCATGTATTTCAAAGTTCAATAAGTTCCAAGTTGCAAATTAAGGATTGAAGTTAGTTCAAAAAGACAATAATTCAATATATTAAATTAAATCGATAACGTCGAATGAAATTGTCAAATGAAGCACTGTGTTTTGAGGAAATCAAATTTAATGTTTCATCTAGCACGAGCAATTGAGAATATTGCCATGTCTGGATGCGTCTGTTCATTACCGACTGTTTCCACTTGTAACGACTATTGACTGTACTACTCGCTTTCCGTGGATGTTTAGTCTACAAGGTAAAACAGATATGTAATTACTATGAAATGCAATTAATCATATGTTATTGACTATGATAGGAAGTAAATATAATGAAAAGAAGGGTAGTAAATATAATGAAAGGAAGTAAATATATTTTGCAATAACATAACTTAGTGATTAAATCGAACTCGACAAGTTTTAAATATGAAATCTCCAGTAAAGGAAGCATCCAGTGTACAAGATTTAAACCAAATTTGACGTGTCTTTAAAAACAAGCTACAAGTGAAAATCAATGACAGTCAGAATAAAATAGATACCTTTAATTAATTGAGTCTCTTCACAATTGTTATTCGATTAAAGTATTCCGCAATTACCTTTCTTATCACGATCGGCTGATTAACCATTGAGTGTTACAAATTCATCGTTCCCCAACTCGCGGGAACTGGTAGAAGGCAACATTTATTTCCACGGTCGACAGAAAAGCGTCGCGACGTTGAAATAATTAAAATGCATATGGGCCGTCTTACCCGGTTCAGCGTGTCGGGGGTAAATATTTTTTTTGTCCCACGAGGCTGGAAGCGGCGCGGAAATAATTCTCGCCTGGGCGCCGAAAAAAGGAAGGGCAGGAGTGTAACAAGCTTGCTGCCTGACGCGCTTTGCCCGGTCGTGAACAGTCGACCGAAGAAACGCGGCCGGATTATTTGCCGGACACAGGCGAGAGATTAATAGCCGTGGAGTATTTGCGTGACACGTGAAAATTATGTAACCGACTAATTGAAGTTGTGCGGCGTAGAATGGCATTCTTTGTTTGCGATGAGGGTTTTTATCGTGGAGATAGATAGGCGGTTGCACGGATTCGAGTGGCTTGGGCATTACTTTTTGCGGGTATAAAATGTCAGGTCCCGCGGACATTTGTTGCCTTTAATAGTAGTTCCGCAAAAGAAATCTTTAAAATTGTTGCTTGTAATTGACGACATAGTTTTTATTTAATTAGACGATTTTTTTCTTAATCTGAGGAGAAAGATTGAGCAAGATTTTATTTAACTACACTTGTTTGTAGTCTGTGTATTCAAATAAGAATTGGTATGGTTTCATTTTTGTTCTGTAGATAATTAAATTAATAGCGAATCATTTAATGTATTATATAAAATTTTCACTAGACCCAAAGAAATGTAGAATATAAAAATGTTTCAGCAATTCGAGGAGGTTAAGAGTGTTGTATTTTCCGTAATTCTCAACATGCCATGTGTTGCATTTTCTGTAAATTCGTGTTTAACGAAATCATTGTACCGCCGTTCGTATTTCATTCAATTTTAAGCTGTTTCGTAAAATACATCCGCTTTGACTTCATGTGGGTCACCTGCGAAAAGAGACATGCGTGTATTAGGTCGGCTGTATCGTTGAAACATACACTTACTACAGATAAAAGCGGAGAGCTACACGGCCTGGCAAGATAATATTGCACGTACGTATACGTTCGAAAGTGGAAATAGCAATGGCCGACTGCGGAATTGTTTGTCGCGAATTCTTTCACACATTTCACTTGCAACCACTACTTTATCGTAGTCGTTGTTTCATTACGTAATTTTCATTAAACATTGTCTGTTCCATGAAAAAAGAGATTTAGAATTCATCGATTGTCACAATAGTTGTTTACTTTACTACACCACTGCACGTTTTCAACCAGATTACAAACCGTACGCATTTACAAAATTGATTAACAAACGCCTATGAATCGAACATGTATGAGATTAAATGTATTTCCGAACTTCCAACTATTCGAAAATCTATCAGAAATATTTTAAGCTCTGTCCTCTCTCATCCCATATAGCCGAATCCTACATGTCACCCATAATTTTCAATAAAATTTCGCAGTTCTAGCTATCTACTTCACAGAATACTCTAAATTCCATAAACTCTCGCAGCTTTACCTTAAAGTGTACGGAATTTCGAGTATCTCAAAGGCGTGAGAAAGATGAAGCGCAGCAAAATTTCAGTAAAGTGCTAGATTAGAAGAACCTCAAATTTTTTCAAAATTCCCAATAATTCAACGTCTTATTAAAATTTTCCGTCTCTTTTCGTGCATCTGAAGTATTCGGAGTTTAATTTAACGTATTTTATTCTGAATGTACGGAGATAGAAAGAATTTAGATCGTAGTTTGAGTCGGACAGAGCAACACGGGCTCTGAAAATTTTATTCAGATAGCAAGGTAGAAGTTATGGCAAGATGTGAGAGTTGATGAGACTTTAGAGAATTTCAACGAGGTACTAAGACAAATGGAACTCCGACTATTTTCGAAGTTCTAAGAACAGTAGCATGCAGTTGAAGTTCACCGACTTCCATTGATTCTCATATCGTATTTCAAAATCCATTTATTTTGCAGTCTGAATACAATGAAAGTCTAAATTGAACGTATTTTTAATGAAGCGTCTAAAATTCGTGTACGTTTCTTTAACACGTTATATATTTAATACTTCATTTTAATTATGATATACAATAATTAGAAACAATATTTAAGAAGATTGAGGAATAAATAACATACGTTGACAAATTTAATAACACGCTAACACAATACGAATATACCAAGCAATGTTTAAAAATGAAGGGTAATGATAAAACCGCTGCAATTAGACAATTCTTTTTATGAAATCTAACTTAAGACTTTAATTGTTTCATAAAAATGTTAATTAAAAACCGGGACACGCTTTGAAAAATTACTGAAAGGCTTCTTTGATAGCGGACGGTTTTGTTATGCGGCAGTTTAAAGGATCAAAAGGAGAAAGTCGAAAACAGAGAGGCGAACTGCGACGAAAGTTACTGCGATGTGGTCAACGAGTATCTCTTTGGTATTACCCTTCTCCCGGCACACAACCGCGAAATCGGCTTAAGTACTTTTTGAATAATAGCAAAGGCCACGCGTGGTGGTAGCAAAGAGTGCGGTATTATTACATCCCAACACAGTTTTTCCAGAAAAAATGGGTAGAAGTTCGTCTCAGGGAGCTTACTTCCCACTCTTATTTCACAGTTCGAAATTAATTCATAATCTATTTAGGAATTAACGATTAGAAGTTTATTTCTAATTACGATTTTATAAATTATAAATTAACAGGTAGGAAGATTGAACAATATAATGACGAGGAAAAATATCTTTCATTGAAATACATGCTATTCCCTTGAATTGTTCCAATCACAATAGGAATTTAAAAATATCTCTCCCTCATTTTTCATCCCTTTCCGCAGGATTCCTTGACGGTGATATATTCATATCCCGGAATAGACTTAAGGGAGTTTCGTTTACGTACGGGGAATTGTTTCCAAATGGTGGAACAGTTCAAGTAAAATTTGAAAATATGGTGACGGGTCGGTGTTTCCCGGGATCCGCGATACGCGGTTAAGTTTCCGGCGAAGCGGAGTAGTCGGCAATTTTTGCGAAACGTAGAGTTCGGTCGGTAATAAAATACAGGCATCCCATTTCGTCTCCAGAGGATCCTCGAATTGTGAGAAAATATGCTGCCCGGCCACCCGTTACAAGGACTCCGCTCTGAAAGCTACTCGAATCTCTCCCTTTTCACGCCGTTTCCCGCTCCTTTTCTTTTTCCCACGCTGCTCGCTTACGTTTCATAAATGCACATAATCCGCGCGGAACGTACATTAGATAAATTCCGAGCCGGAACGAATCGCGTAGTAAAAGAATTCTGATTATTCCGCTTTTTCTTTTAAATTCATATTTCCGCAGACAATGTTACAATTCCAGAATTGAAGAAAAATTCCCGTCTGCCGCAGAAGCTTCCATTAATCCTTTATGTCCTGAATAGTGTCATCTTATCTTCCATCGATAGCTTTGATCCAGCCACTTCAGGACTGCTGAGGCAGCATAAGTGATAAATATAAAAATTTTTGAATCGCTACAAAATACTGTTTGAACGAGTATGCAAACAAAATACACATTTTCACAATGAGCCTGGAAATGAACTGCAATAAAAATTTAAATAGCTATTATATGATTTTATGTGTAAAAATCTGTTCTTCCTTACTCCATATTCCTTTTAACAAATAATTCAATTAATATTTAATTATTTAAAAAAATAAGGTTCAAAGTATTTTCAAGTCACCAACGGTGGAATCATAAACCAAACAGAAATTTCATTACCCTTTATCATTCGTTCATCAGCGTACGCCGTTGAAACATCAAAACAAGAAAGCGCGCGTCGAAATAGCTATTTAATTGAATGCCAGCCAACCCAAGACTGTTATACACCGTTTTTGTTCGTCACGTATTGTTCTAACGAAACTCGAGCCATTTCCGCTCTTCATTTCGCGAACGAACTAGCAATCAGTGGACGCGTCAAACGTTCATTTCACTGAAGGAATGGAAACACGATGACTCGAAAATAAGCGTCGCTGTGGGGCCGAGGAAAAAGGGAGGTATGAGAGGGTTAGAATTTCCAGTGGCGCCCGGCGAGCAAGCTCGTAGCCGGGGCGCGCGCCGAGTCTCACGTATGTTTAAGCTAATATAAAAACAAATTGAATAACTTCGTCGAGCAATTTCGCGTGTCCAAATGAGCGACGAGAAAATTGCCGCGTCACCGTGACAACGGTCGTCGCGCGTCTCGCCGCTTTTCTCGGTCTCCGAGCACCGGAAAAGAAGAGACAGAAACACGCCGGCAGCTTGAGTCTTTTCGTTTCTTGCTCCCGCCGCGCCGCCTGGTCGCGGCGTTCCTGCCGCGTGCGCAAAAACATTTAAATAGCGCATTACCACCCTTAAAATGGACCATCCAGACCCCATTTTTCGAGCTGTTCTACCCCTCGGCTTCGAGCGCGGCTCGTATAACCGGGCCGAAACGGAACGGCGAAAAAGACTTCACGGATCTACTGGAAAGTTGAACAGTTTCGCGGAAAGTTTGTGAAGAGGTGGAAGGCAACGGGAGATCGTAGAAATACGCGGGGGTTGAACCTGGCGGATGGCGGGGTGGGGTTAGGAGAAGAAGCGCATGCACGATCTCCTGTAGACAAAAGTCGGAAATAAAGAATGATCTGGAACCGAGAGAGAGTTCTACCCGATGCGAAAAGCCTGGAACGGGTTGAAATAAAAACAAGACCTGCAATCCGTTGGCTTGAGTGGAGGATAAATAAAATAGTCGGTTACGCTACTGCCGCGGGTGCTGCCGTCAGACGGTTCGCACGGTAATCCGAGGTGGTAAAGAACGCCGGTATTTCTTTTCGTTTCATCCCTCAAAAGTAATTACGTATCGCGAGGAATAATGCTTTTTTACGGAGCACACTGTTTTATTTGGTAGAATATTTTGCATTTCATCGTTTTCAATGTTCAGTTCTAATTATCTTGTTTATTAGGTTTTTCTTTATATTTGCGAATTGTTATGCTCGCATTTTATTACTAATTTTGCTAATGAGGAACAATAAGAGACTATGTAGTGGCTCTTTGAAATAAATTACGTTACATTCCATTCGAAATAAACATTGAATTGCATCCCAGCAGGGCTTTGTTGAAATTGGTATTGTGGAATATCTTTATGACATGGAAGTTCTTATATATTGGATATCGTACAGTGTATTAACGAATAAATGATAGGAGTAACAAGTGAAAATTGAATACGTACCGTTAATGCGTGCTGTTAATCGCTTATAATACTTCGCGTATAAAACGATTCGAATGAATGTTGCAGAGGATTTCCGAATGAAACGGGAATTGATTGAACAACTACGATGGTGTAGTCAATAAAGTCACCGCATCGGACTTCGCACAAAGGCGGAAGACTTATCCGCGAGACCTGAATTAATTACTCGACCGGGGAATTAATAGACTTTGTTGATACTTTCTATATCGTAAATTTGCTCTCCCTTTGAAGTTCAAGAATTTATTCCCGCGTTTTCCCACCCCGGTACTAGGGAAGAAATAAACTCCCGAATAAAAGTTTCCATCGTCCTTGCATGTTGATTCGATTCGTTTAAATTACTCGTCGCGACGACAGAAAAAGAAATAGAGAAAAAGATAAAATAAGAAAAGTATACACCCCGCAGTAATTTTCAATTAAAAGAGAGCGCCTTTGCAATCTTCACCGCGAGTTTAATTGGGGGCGCCGTTAATTTCATTTTTAACCAGTCGTAATGCTGCAATTACGATGGCTCCCTTTCATTTTAATTTACGCGACGCGGCCCGGTCGTCGGACAGTAAACGTTCCGGTTGTTTAATTTACAATCGGCGTTACGCGACGCGCTCCCCGTCCCTTTATCTCTCCCGAAGTGTGAATTGAAAATTTTATAACGTACTCTAATTTCCATTAGCCCCCGCGGGGGTAGCTGGCGATAAGTGTGCGAGTGGCGTTGATCAAATGCTGGCGGCGGGGGGGAGGGCTGGATGTAACGCGTTAATCTGACACCGATGCAGAAAGACCACGGGCCACTGTTATCGGCCACGATGAAAAGATTACGTGGGAATTTACAGCCGGTGCTTTGCTCGGAACGATACCAGGCTCCACCCTTACGCAGTTAGATTATCGCTCGGTTTAATGTAAGGAAAATGCGGGGAACCGTCGATGGCATTGCTCGCAACACGAAGTAGTTCTCAACTATTCTCTCAGCACACTGTAATTATATCGTGTCACAAAGGGAAAATTAAACGTTGAATTTTAATGAACTTTAGGTATCGTGTAACTAAATATAGATGTTCTACCGAGGATTTTTCAAAATTAAATATCTTACAAACTTAAGGTAATGAAGAAAAATAATTTATACATTAATATGCAGATCACCAAAATCTGTGTAATTCTCCTATCAAATATCGGAAAGTATAAGAAATAGAAGAATTCAGTGAATAATATTATATCGATCCTCAACTACTTCAATCCTATTCTCCAATCTCGCTAGAACGTTTTGCACAGGCAAAGAACTCGAACGCGAGATGCCACGTATCATCAAGGATTCTCGCACCACGTAACACAGGGCACGAAACTATTTAGTATCAGAATTCGAGCATTTCGCCCCCACGCAAAATGTCCTGAACGGATCGGCAGAATGCAGTAGCAACAAGTCATCGGGACGGTTCCGGGAATTTCTGCTCCGGGTTACGCGTGCCGTTAACGCGCTCCATCCATAAATTCCTTTCGACGCAATACAAGACCAAAGGGAAATTTCGTTTAGCTCGGTACCTTCTTGACGCATCTGTTGTGTCGTTAGTAGACACAATAACGGCTGCGGGTGCACCCTGATAACGATCGGGAAAGTTAACTGGTATCAGGACAGGGCCTAAGCTTCACGCTCATAAAAGCACCTACCCGTTTCGAAGCTGGTTGGCCGAGGGGCAATAAAGCTACTGCGCTTAACGCCTTATAGTCGCTCAGAATGTTTAGAGCCCTCTGCGGCATGATACCCCGTACGCCGCGAGGCGTAAGTTTATTGCTTGCCAGCACGCCCCCTGTCTTCCTCGTCGTCTTCATCGGTTACCTTCGTTACGGAACGCCGCGCGCCGCTTTGAGCGGTGCCAATTTAGTTTTATACCGGCGAATTTCTGTCACGGTAAATTTGCGTGGCCGCGCCAGAGGGAGAGGACCGCCACGGTTCCCGTGCGAACGCGCTTTATTGCCCCGCGTTCAATCACATTCCTGATTTTTATCGCCCCGCCGCCGCCACCGCTGCGTATCCTGTTACACTTTGCTACCACTTCGCTCGGGACACACTTTTTCTCATCGAAACCCTGCCCTGGGAAGCTAGGTCGCCGACAAATCGAGTTGTACCACTCCGCTGCGGAATGGTCGAAAGAAATTCGAAGCGGTTTACGGCAACTGGTTAAACGTATGCGCTTGTTTTAGCGTTTAAGTAGATGCGTATTTTAAACGGGTCGTGGTTTATAATCTTGTCCGGCTCCTGTGTGAAAATTGGAAGACGGGAACGAGAATTATTACTGAAATGATGACCTTTATTCAAGGATTGTAGAGTCAGATGAGGATAGTAATAAACGCCTTTTGTACTATTCCAAATGGTGGTATGTTGATTGAAGGTTGAAAAACTGTTCTTGGGTGACGGGTGGAATGATATGTTAATAAAGTATGTAATAAACGACGGGTTTTGTAACTGACATAGGGTATAATATCATTACAAAACACATAAGTTTCATCGAAAAGTTTTTTCAGGCGTACACTCATGTATAGAACATAAACATGTAGTTGTTATGCGAATTCCATATTGAAGACGTTTATTCACATCATACAATACACATTTCATTTGAAATAATATCAAATGAAAAATGGCAAAGAAAATGATTATGTTTCAAACCTAAAGTACCCTTTGAACACTAATCCTAGCATACTCGACAAATTCCTAAAATAGTTCATCACGTAATAACAGAAACCGACAATGCTAATTTCCGGATAGGTAGAAACTGTTCTAAAATCTCTCAAACGTTTCATTTGATACATATTACACGGGATTAAAGTGATCTTTGTACCCATTACCCAAAGTGGCATACTTATTCTGCAGGGAGGGGTGACTGCGTGAATTGCTTCGACAGCTGTCCCTCAAATTGGCATAATTAATAAGTTGAAACCTAGAAGGATTATAAACGGGCGGATAAGTAGTTAGCTCGGTGGGGTTTGCGTGGATAGGGACAGAAGCGGGACGACAGAGATGGAACGAGGACGAGGGGTTCAGGAGGTAAAAGGGGAGAGCCGGAGGAGGGTGAGCAGAACAGGGGTGAATCCGGAGAGGATTACGAGACGGGGGACGGCGCCCTGTCATTAACAGCCACCTATTGACAAATACGCGAGCCATCGTACTCGACACTAATGCCATATCATCTTCAGGCCTTATTGTAGTCATTACTCCCCCTCTTATGTATAAAACGGCTGGTCGTACTTTCGCGGAATGAAAAACGAACAGTCTAATCTTAAAAGTGATCGCGTACGCGTCGGAAACTTGATTCGAAGGATGACTGTCATTTATTTTTGCCTCGCGCCTTATGAAAAGGGATATGCCAATTCTGAGCGGCTCAAAAATTTTATTACCGCGAGGGATGATTAATCGAGACATCAGGGAAATTTACTGTAGCGAAACGGGAATTAGATCGATGTACCGTAGTAAATATGATTGATTTTAGGTTGTACAGTGACAGGTACCTATGTTTGTTTATCAGTCGTCCGTATCGGAACAATTAATTTATACTTCGATTAATTACTGGCATTGCGATGTAATATTTTTGTTATTTGTTAGAATATTTTTGTCCTTTTTGTAAGAAATGGGGAAAGATAATAAATATTTATTTTGGTAAATTTATAATTAGTTAATGAATTGGATTCAGCAAATACATGTTCGAAATCGACATTAAACACGAAGTAATTCTCGAATGTAGGTACTGAGGCATTGGAAATAATTATCAGAAGACTGCTTAGGAAATTGCATTGCTACGAATGTCCCTGCGAATGGAACATCGATGGTTCGAGTGCGCTCGGGGAAAAAAGTCTATTAAACGTCAGATAATCGAAGAGTAAATCGGTGGGGGAGGGAGGAATGGGACCCGCGTTCGAATAAAATTCTGTTTTCACACCGCAACAGTTATCAGGGAGTCATTGCGTCCATTTCTGAACCGCTCGAAGCCTCAAAGAAGGGAACCCTTTTCGCTTAGCGGCCATTTCGTTCATTTCCGGTCCCGGGATACGGAGGAGATCCATTTACTGGTTCCCGACTCCTTCTGCTGTCTACCTTCCAGCCACCGAAAGCCATTGTGTGTCCCAACCCCCTTTTCGGTCTCTCCTTCGTCTGTCAGTCAGTTTACATTACTCGCCATACCACCAAACGGGAGGAACAAAAAAAGGTTCGACGTTGGTCCGTATTTAAAGCGGCCATTAAGTCTCTGTAATTATCGTCCTTCGATTCCAATTTGATTCATAAAGGAAAACGGGAGTGCTCTCTCGTTACGGTTCGCGGTGGCTACGGCCCGAGAATATAGAGCACGAACATGACCAGCCGATTAATGATTGTGGACGCGCTCTTTAAAAATTTCGACGAACATATTGTATTGGCAGACGAGGGTAAAGCGCTGGAGAGGAGAATATTCTATACTTGTTAATTAAATAGGAAACATTAGCGTCAAATTGACTGAAAGAGCAAAAACCGATGGAAATTTTGCCAATATTTACTTATCGTATGATAGAGATTCGTCATTTTTGCGTCTATTGGTTCGAATATACCACACAATGTTTCAATGTTTTTCAAATATTAACAAACACTCAATAAACTCAAACTCAAACGAATCGTATACAATAATAGCAATAAAAGCGTCAACCGGCAAAGGGATTTCCAAATCCTGCGTCGGAAATAAATAACACCTGTGTCCGTGTACAAGACAAGCGCCAGACGTCGCGGGCCGAGGATCCCGCGGCCGTGCGGGGTGTTCTGAATATTCAGTTTCCGTGCAACAAAAATTACACAGTTGGCCCGCCGAGACTCTAAAACCGCAATCTCATGGAATACAAAACAGCCCGGGTCCCCATTGTCTCGAGAACGCGGGGGTTTCCATCTAATTTATCCCGCCGTTATTCCCCCAACAAGTAGCTTAACGACTCCTGGAGGCGTCTCTGCCAAAAACCGACTAAACATTAACTAATTCCTGCGGAATATGTTAATCGTCTACGGCTAGAGAGTGAACGCTGGCAGGTGTCGGCGTTAGGACTCGCGGAAACCGTCGGCGTTCTTATCGAAGGGAGACTTTTGCATACTCTGCCGCGGGTATCGTTTTCTTTTTGGCGGCTGGGCGCGTCACCTGGCAGGCCGATCGTTCGGCGGCGAGGAGACGACGGAGGGCGCAATATTCAGGCCCTTAACTCGAATCCGTAGGCGGCATGCGACCCACCCCGCCGCTTAGCCACACTCTTTTCCTCTTAGCTCGTTCCAGCCATGCCGTTCAGGGCTGATCCATATGTAACGCGAATGAATATTCAACTTCGCTACGAGGTTGCACCACCATCGCCATCTCTGCCGTTTCCTATCGCCACACCATCGTTTCGGACGACGACGACGACGACGACGACGTTGTCGCAACTACGACCCATAGTCCCGCTCGTTTCCACGGTCGCCGCGTACTTCGACTACGACCCCGAGGTCTCTACGGTGTTACCAGGGTTTCTCTGTTCTCGCGCCTCTTTCGCCCGTCCCCACCGCCAGCCGCAAGATCTTAAGTGCGCTGATAGCGCGAACGACGCACTATCTGTAGTCCTCTTTCTCTCCGCGTCCTTTGCTACGACTCACGCGTTGTCGTTCTCTTTCTCTACGGATTTCGTCTCTTTATTACGTGTGCCTGTGTCTTTTTCATCTTTGGGGTTTATCACTCGGAATAACACTGGTGGGAAAGATTATTGTAAATGGGGTGAGAAAAAGATGGAAGGTGAATGACAAAGTGTATAGAAATGATGTATGTTGATTTTTATAGGACGTTGGTTGATAGGAGGTGTTGTCAGATTATTTTGCACCTGTATTTTGTTGATGGCTCTGAGTCACATGAAGGGGGTAAAGGTATTTGAAAGAGCTGTTTGTTGAATATTCAGTGGAAAGTAGTTTATATATTGGAGATTGACTAATTTAGTATGCTTTAGAGTAAGAAAGGGGGAAGGTGGAATGGGAAAAACAAAGAAGTTAAAACGATGAAAGAAATAACAGGGTAGGAGTAAACAAGGACTGGGAGGAGTGTAATCGCCGTACGCTTGGAAAGCAACATGAAAGCTACATTTAATGGAATATAAATTTGCCCAGGTCGGAAGCAAAACGCGGCATTTTCTGAAATTAATAATCCAGATAGGAGATATTGACGGTTATCAAGAAGATTGCTTGATTCGCGAGACGCCGCGGGGAAGGATATCACGGCTCGCTTGGCGGAACGAAGATGAATGCCAAGGCGTGGTTTAATTGATTTTTTTCACTGAACGCTCGATCGCGAACCCGAGTGTTTTACGTAAGCCGGCCCCACGGCTGTAGAGTGTGCTTTCACGAACGCGGCCGCGACGGAATTTGCATTGATTTGCAATTCGTCGCGAACGCGAACCGCCCGTAAGAGTTTCCTTCTATGCTTTCAGCTATGTAAATATTTCTTTGCCCCTTTCTGGGACACGAGATTTCCTCCAGGACGTTCCGCAGGAGATAGTGGCTTCGACTTCCTGCTCTAACAATGTCAAGGAGAATATGGAGGGCTGGGGATGAACAAACGCTCTCTCGCCGTTCCGCCCGAGATTTATCGTGTTTCATGTACTCCCACACCGATGGTATTCCGCGACAGCGTTTGACAACTTCATTACCGCGTGTCAGTGAACATATTTTAAAAACCTTCCAAGCAAATTAAAGAAACTGAAGATACGGTTTCGAAGGCGGGCTGCCGAAAGTCGCGAAAAGCTTTCATTATCAGTCATATTCGTTACGAATATGTGTCGAAGGTTCTTAAACCACGTTTTTAGTTTGTCTGAAATGATCAATGTATGGAACATTTAGTAGTTCGTTGGTAAAATTCATTCACAGATTGAAAATATTGTGAATTACGCATGCGAAAACTGCGTACCATGCTCGGCAGAAAATGTTCAAGCTCTTGACCGCTGAAAGAATTATGCATGATATATATTTATAAAAATATTTTGAAATTTATACTTTTTAAATTGCAACTGAATTTCTTTGAATTCGAATAAAATTCTTTACAGTTACGTAACAGCTATCGAACATAGTATTACTCGCCATTTACTCCATGGTAGTGAACATGTCTCGTATTCTAATAGGATTACGCGTACGAGTGCCCACCGATGAAATTTCTCTCCTAAGTCGTTATTGATTTTCATTTTATTTTTCGATTCGCTGAGCGTCTAACGCGTTCCGTAAAGCTTCTTATGGCAGCAATCCCGTATTTGAAGTCAAATGATAATATGTCGGCGGGAAACTTCGACTATTAGTAGATACATAGAGGTTTTGAAAGATACCCCAACCTACCCGTGCCATCAGCCGATGATCGTTGGTAATGGTTTATAGCGAAAGTTCCCAGCATTGTGTTAACGCGCTTAAAACGTCTCTATATTGTTCGGCCACGAAGAATCGCAATTTTCAAGTTTCCCCGTACCCATTGTACAATCTCTCATCGTTATCACTGAACCGTGAAAGAATTGGCCGCGCTTTAATCGCAGTTGTTTGGCTTAGGGACGGTAACGCGACTACTAAACGATCCCATACGAATGTGTTTACCCTGAAAGTTCCGCGTGAAAATCCAATTTACATTCAGCAACCGTCTTCGGAACTCGGAAGAGAGAAGTCTACAATGAAACTGCTCTCGCGTGGAGCTTAATGGGTTCCCGTTAACCATATATTCGCAACGATATTTGTCCGATCCCGGATTTAACATATCTACCGAGATCTTGGGCAGAATATTCGTTTCACGCTTGCCGAGTTTCCTATTCGATCTTTAAATAAATAAAACGGACTTTACTTAGGAAAATGTATTATCTTTAAAGGAGTGCTTTTTGAAAGAATAGCTAATTACAAGAAAGTACTCTCAATAGCGCTTCATAACTTACAAAACTCCTAGTGATTTTTAAAATAAAATATTACTTCGATTTTGAAAACGAGCACATTGGTATTAATAAAAATTGTAAAGTAGCCACAAATAATGTAAATTGTCTAGTATCTTAATTTTAGAAAAACAGACAGTAATTTTCAATTCACGTGTTCTACATTGTTATTACTCGCAGAGAGAACAGGAAATAAACAGCTCCGAGTGAAACGATTATTCCGTTAACACAGACAGCAACGTGTTTGCTTGCAGCGAAGAAAATTCTTCGTTCCTTCGCAAAGAAACCAAGCAAAGGTTCTACACGTCGGGCGAGCAAAGCTTCTGAAATATCGCCGGAATTGCTCGCCTCGTCGACGATTACAAGAGTTCCGTAGAAAATAATTTTTGTTTGAATGCTTCCAAGGATCGATCCCGTGGAGGGAGCACCGCGAAGGAGCTCACGGTACTCGAGGGTGCTCGAAGGTTTTAGTGGAAACGGTTGAAAGTTGGAAGAGCATCGTAGCGCACCGAGAAAAGAAATTTATGGCAGTTGGGTGAGACTTTATGCGATCTGTTCCGAGAAATTGTTTTATGCGCTCCGAGCTGATACCGTCGACTCGCGGAGGCATGCGTGTGCACCTTACTGCCATCGATTACGGCTTGTCTCCAAGCTTTATTCGACGCCCGCGAATATGCGAGTCACGTGCCGTCGTTTTCGCCTGGGTTACAACTAACCAAAATGGGTGATGCGCCTGATTTATTCTTTTAGACATGTCTCGATCCGTGGCAAAATGTATTTAGAAGCAACAAGGTGACTATTCAAATACAAATTCAACATGAAAACGTTACTTTTATTTCAAGGATAAATTATACAACAACATTAAAACAAACAATATTTTATAGTACTGGTTTTGATAACAGGACTATGAAATTTTCATTTATTATTAATGAGAATAAAATATTTGTATAGGCTATTTTGTAGATGTCAGAATAAAATAAAACTTACTAAACTCCTTATTTAACTTCCTCAATATTCTATCGCAAATAATCAACTACAATTGCTTTTATATGAAACGAATTAGTTCATCAAACAAACGAGAACGCCAATGATAGCGCTTCCGCTCCTGAGTCGTCAGAATTTTCAATATTATATGACACGGATGACAGAAATACCTTAACCGTACAATGGGACTGAAGCGCAAACGTACCGGCTCCTCCACCAAGATAAATAGGAGCAGAGCCTCAAAGGGGTAGAAGAAAAAGCTGTAATCGAGCAAAGCGCATCGATCGGTGGGCGTTCATTGCACAGGAATGAGAAATGCGTCCGACGCGATTAGTTTCGAGAGAAGACATAAAAATGTCCAGGGTGTCTTGTGAACACATTGCGTGGTATCCCGTGCGATGAGATAATTTATTACCAATATTTTTCACCCGGGTGTGTTTCCACGTCGTCATTTGTTTCGCCTGTGCTAGACGGCCAAAGTGGAGGACGTTTACTTCAAGCGAGTCCTTGCCCGGTTTCTTACGTCCTTAACCACCGTCTATGGGATACTGGTTAGGGTCACGGTGTGTATATGTGTGTGTCTATGTTTCGTTCGCAGAAGGGAGGAAGAAGTATTCCTGGTATGCGGTAGCCGGTTTGCTTTGTCCAAATTTTTGTGCCCATTTATCTACACGTTCGTTCTGCAATCCCGGTGGTTCCGACGCAGGGGCCAGTCGCCGACACCACCGCCACCCCTTGTCACCGAGCTTTCATTTCTAAAGCCAGCGTGCGCGTCTGACGAGCCTCGTTCCGTCCCTTCTACCCCCTTCAAGTCCGAAATGCCTTTGTTTTTGCTGACTGCCTCGCGATAGTGTCCTAAGCGCGATTGCAATTTCCACGGGGGATGGGGCTCGGATTTTTCCTTCTCTTTTTCTTCCCTTCTTTCTTCTTTTTTCCCCTCCCTTTTTTCGCAATTCCCGTCCCGCGACTCCGTTACCACCCCCGTCGAATATCCACCGGCGTCGTCGGACCGACGAATTTTTTGCGTTAATGCTTCCGGGAAGAAAGTTCGGCCCGGCCTATCTCTGTCCTTTGTAACTTTTTCACCCCCGCCTACCCACGGCCCGTGGGATTTTCGATGAGAAATTCCTGACGCGGCGATGGTCGGATGGTCAAAAAAAAAAAAAAATAAAAGAAAAAGAATGTGATTGCGGACTCTAGTTGCGATTTCCGTTAACGGTGGACCCGTTTCCCTCCCGCTGAAGGATTACTTTTTCATTCTTTTATCAGCAGCTCTTGCGGCGGCTGTGAGAAATTTCTACGATAATCCGTATCGCGTTTTCTATTCTCCTTTTATTCTCTGTTTGGCTGGAGACATTTTTCTTTGACGTTGCGAATGCTGAGTATTATACGGTGGAGCGAGGAGAGTGTCATAAAGTTCTTAGATCGTTTGAGGAGTGTTTGTTTCCAGTTTCCCGTGGTGCTCGCGTGCACACGCGCTAGTACGGGGAACGGAGGTGAAAGATAGGAGTGGTCGGCTAGGCGTGGCTTTCGAAAGATTTCTAATTACTTCGAATGAAAGATTTGACGGAACACAATGACAGATAAAACATCGAGGAACGTAATTAGTATCGAAACAGCTGATTCAAGCAAACGGTATAGTATTTGATAGATATCAATTCTAAGAATATTTCTAATACATATTACTGAAATACACAAAATACAACAAATGAAATTACTTAAATAAGTATTTCGCCTCGCATTTATCTTGCACACTGTAAACAGACATAAACAGTAACTTGCGAGTTAAATTTATGTTCCAAGAAGACGACGGAGTTACACGCTTCCTTCTCAACGCGGAGAATGCGAAGTGACGAGAAAGTAGAAGGGATGGTTAGATAAGGAACAGAGTCGATCTACGAACGGTGTCGCCTATCTCTGGCTGTTTATCATCGAGTCAAAATATCGGGTAACCGCGTTTCTGGCGTCGACCGATTCGGGGAAGACTGGCGGCGTTGATAGAAGGGCAATTAATCAAAAGGCTCGGGGGTCCGGCCGGGTACGGTACGACTGCCGGCAGCGATACACGTGTAGAAGGTATGTACGTTACTGCGGTGGCATCGTCGTGAACGACATCGATTCTTGGGTCGCCACCTCGTGAGGTTGGCCGGTGATCGATCGTTTTAGGGTTACCGCAAACACACGGGACACGCTCGGCTTCGATTCCCGGCGGGGCTACGCGGAGGCAGTGATCTTGACGGCCTTTGATACCGCTTCATGAATGTGTAAAGTAGGTAGTCCCAGGTTTCTCTAGATTCCGTGGCTCGCCCTGAGACTTGGAACAACGCTGGTCCAACGGTAACCCGTCGATAGAGGGGGTACAGCTTCTAGCTGCTAGGACTTAGCCTGTCGCGTTATCACGAAACAATGGTTGTTTTGCCTGGGCTCTCTCCCCGCTCGACTTTGATCGACTGCTGTCAGGCCAAGTTTGTCTTACCTGGAAGCTTCCTTTGAGAACGATCATCCTCCATCGAAATTCACTACTAATGGAGTATTCCGCTTAGTCCCCTGTCGGCTTGTGTATTATCAGACTCTTATTATCGTGTTACCATGATCACGAACCGTACCAAGTTTCGCCACGGCAAGCTCCGAACTTTGTGACGCACCTCGCTCGCGTGATTATCTTAGAGGATTGTCCTGTTCCCATGTTATCCGTTTGAAACACTAATCTTTGGAAAAATGATAGCACTCGAGCTCCTTCGGAAATTCTTGTTCGGTACAGTTGATACGTTTGCGTGTCAAGTTTATTTGAAGATAGTTTATTGAAAACAAAAGAAGGCAATGAAACATGAATATACAAGATTTGGTGAGTTTATATTCGATGCCTTCTATATGAAACAATAACATTCATTGATTCGTGTTGAAGATATTACACGGTTTGATAAGTTTCCAACAGTTAAAGAGATTTTTTTCCATAAATTCCTTAAATGCGGCGCTTGAAAGATGTTTTAAAAAGCAAACTGTCCGAGGTTATTTCCTCTTTGTGCGTCTTACACGAGCGAAGCGTTATTTACCGTACGCTTGAGCTTCTTTTTACTATCGAAACGGTTCTCCACGCTGGTACTCGGAAATATTCATATGCCTGTGGAAAATAACAGATTGGTGAAGCGTACGCGAGCTTGCATTGCAATATCTCCGCGCGCGTTCAGGCTGCATCGTAGAAAATTTGAAGAGACCTGCAACGGAGATTTACCAAGAACAATCGTTTTATTTTTAATATTGAAAATCTATCGAGGAAGCATGTAAGTATTAAAATGTTGTCTGAACAGCAAGACGAAAAAGTACGAGCCGCTCTTAAAGATTTTTCTTCTGTACACTCAACTCTTTAATCTGAAATGAGTTCTGTGTCGCACAAGCATTATAAGAAATAAGTAAATACATACAATGATCGCTGAAAGGTGAGTTTGGAAAAATTCCTTTAAAGGACGAAATTCATCGGAATCGTTGCAAGGAGGAATCCTTGATACGGCAAGGAACACTGAGAATCTTCAGTTTCACGCTCTATAAATTCTCAAGAGCTTTTATTTACAATGATTTCGCGGGACAACTGCTTATATCGAGGGGAATTATCGGAAGCTCGGTGAGTCACGACCCATATAATTTCACCGTCATCGATTATTTCCGAGAAACGACGCGGGATGTGCCTAAGGCTCGCTACCGTGTAGAACCTTGCGGTATCCCATAAATCATCGTGACACGCGCATAAACGTTTCCTAACGTCCGAGCCCGGCAAACGAAATAATTTGATAACTAATGGCCGTTGGATTGGTAGTGCGGATACGATGTGTGTGCGCGAGAACCAGAATACCGAGAATTTTCGCTCGGAATCGGCAAAGGATGTACCTAGGAACGGATAGATCCATCAATCTGAAATGGCGCATTGCGAATTCGGTTGCCGTCCAGGGGTAAGGATGACTGATGGAGATCGGCTCGGAGACGCTAATGACGCGGATTCACTGCTCGATGACTGACAAAACATACCTCGTTAATGGATAACACGTAACCAGCACCGGACGTTGGTCTGCTTGCTAAAAGAAACCATTCCTTGCTGCTTTGGACAGATTGGCAGAACCCTCCATCGACATTGTAGCCATAGCTGGTTGTGTAGCGATTCCTTATGGTGAACTGAACGCTATGAGATATAGGGTAATTCTGAGTAAAGTTAATTGCATTTATATTCTCAATTGTCTATATGTTCAATTGTCTTTAGTCGTATAACAAATCATGCACCAGAGGTTTATTTAATTATTCTTCTTATAGTTAATTTTATAACTATATGTCTTTCTGTTAGGTTTCCTGATATTTATTATGTAATAGTTTCTTCTTAATTGGGCCATCTCCCCTTTATTTACCTTAATAGTTAAACGCACAGGAAAAGTAGAATTAAAATCATAAATCAAAATTGGAACATGAGTCCATCTTTCCAATTAAAGGGTTTACTACAGTGATAATAATACTGTCCTCCAGCTCTCATCTGGGGAGCTAGATTGACGGCTCCCTTGGGTTTTCGTCGCCCGCCAACCTCAAGGATCTTAGGTTTTTGGTATCTGACACCTAAACTCGATAATCTAGACCAACCTAGAACCACCTTGACCCCGTTCTTGCCCTTGGCTGGCCAGCTGGAGGCCTCGTCTCGAGGAAACTTCAACTCTAGAACCATATCAGAGCCAAGCTGACAGCTTCTCTGGACTTTGGTTTCCTTCCAGCCTTAGAGATTCCAGATTTTTGGCATCTGACTATTGGATCTGATAATCTAGAATGTTTTATGGGCCACTTTTTTTACTAATTCGTGACTCTTTTTAATTAGTTTGTAAAAAACCATGGCGCGTCTTACTTTTCTATATTGAAGAATGGTCAGTTACTAGTACGTTGTCAGGAATATCGAATTTCTGTCTTTGCCCTTGGCATTCGATTCATTTAAACCGTAGAACTATTTCATAAATAAATGATCACCCGCAGTTAAACATTTTGTACGTTCTCACATATCAGTCTAATAGCAGCGATAATGGTGGCATAACCAACCTAATCGTCGTCACACAATTTCTTTTGGGCCGCTCGTTAAGGTACAGGCTCAAAGCGCAGGAAAAATAAGAAACTGCTCGTTAACGAACGATCCCCGGTGTAACATGCAGTTATACTCTATCCTCGTTACCCGATGGCTTAACATAACTGTGGACGTCAAAGGGCGCCGGTTTATTTAACGTCAAACTAACGTAGTGGGGCATTTTCACAGCGTGGTGGAGCGCAGCTATGGTACTTGGTACCTTCGAACCTGACAATTAACGGGGTTATAGCCGGTACCGTAGATAACCACCGCGGAAACAGATTACGATGTATTTTTAACTGGGGCCGTCTGGTATCGGGTTTCGTAGAGAAGCGACTGGTCGTTGGTCCCGGCGAGGCCCGGCGCGTCGGCCGAACCACAAGATCACATGGAAACAATTTCATTAGAGGGACAGTACGCGGCACGCGCGTGCACGAATGGGGCGAGTGCGAAATAACGTGGCCAGCGGATTTTACAGCGGCGCGCAACGTGCCGGTGATTTATTAAGTCTCGAGCGTCACGCGCATACCAGTTGCATTTTAATTATTCCGCGGCACGCATTAAAAAAATTCCCACCCCGGCGCTCGGTCTCGGGCTGCTCGTGTTCGCGAGGGGTGAATAACGACGATCGTTCCGCGTACGAAACTTCTGCGTGCCATGAATCTCCCGCTCGAGTTCGGCCGATCGTTAATCCCTCCCGCGCTGCTGTCTCATTGCCACTGAGAATTACATTTTTCCCCCTTGTTTAGCCGTTGAAATGTGTCATCCGGTGCGGAAAACTGTTGCAATAATTTGTTACACCGTTGCCTGTGGCTGGCCCGATGAATTGGAACGGGAAACGGTTTTACATCTACCGCTATAGCCGGGCTTTTGTATTTCCTACGGCATTGCTAATTTATGCGTGAACTTATGGAAAATGAATGGCAATGATCTTTTCAGATAAATTGACGTGATTGGAATATTGGAAATGAAATTTATGGATAGGTGATAAATGAATGGTTTTTTAAGTATCTATAAAGTCGTTACTGCTTTTGTGGAAATTTTAATATATCTAGAAATTGTTGAATTGTGTTCGTGATTTGTAAGTGAAGTACAGTGTAGAATTAAAAGATATGATAAAGTTTTTTGGATATGAATAGAAGTGGAGAGTTTGCATTTTAGAAAACCAATACAATATCCTTTGAACGTTTGCTTCCGAAGGCTCGTATTCCATTTGGTAATGTTATTGGAACTATACTTCCCTGGCAAAGGTTTCTAAAGTTTTCCATAGTAATTGGACTAACTTGGGCAGTCACTTAGAATCCAGGAACGCACCGGGAACCCTATTGGTTACTTTATGACAACCGACAATCCCTTCCTGATTTCCTATTGGGCGGCGCAAGTGAGACAAACGTGAGGTGACTGAAGAACGCTGACTAAACGTTTCCATCGGCGAGTGTTTCTAATAAAACAATCTACTCGATGAAAGTACATGATTCTCTATTTTGAAGCTTACACGTTGTTCTTCAACTGTTGAAAACGCGAGGTCATAGAAACAAACATTTTTCATTATTTATAAATAAATTCGTCATTACATACTACACAGAATACTTTTAACACATTTGTATCTGCACTCTTAGGTACACACGTACAGCTAATAAAAATAACACGGAACCAAGTACGAAACTATCAAAATTTGTAAAAGTATCTCCCAGCAGTCGAAATGCGTGCCGTCACAAAAAACCGGAAACAGAATTCCGATCCCGTTCCATGCGTATTCCCCAGGTATCGTACCAGAAATATTCCTCGCGAAGAGGCATCGTTTTCTCCTGATTCCCCGTTCAACGAAAGACGTCCCCGCATTCTTCTCTTCGCGCCCTTTGATTCGTCGAGTTGCGCGGCAGGTCGGCTGAATGGGCCGCGCGGCATCGGCTTTTCTCTAATTCCGGGGACTTTCACGCATCCGCTATGAAATTTTCATATACGGGGATTGCGGATCGCGTTCCACATTTCCGCGGGCACATTCAGCGGCCGGTGGAACGGGGGAGGGGTGGGCGAGAATGTAGGTCTTCGCCGGGACAGATCTCGGAGAATGGTGGGCGTGAAGAGGAGGGCGCAAACGGTCTCGCGGCACCGTCAACGTCGCGGTAAGCCAGACCGATTCAGGCCGCGGACGCTTTGAATCAATTCGTATTCATTTACTTGGCGGTGTTGCTAATGGTGAAAAATCATTCTTAACTTTTCCCCAGCGTGGCATGTCTTGCGCGGCCAACGAAAGAGTACTCGTCGCGCTGCACCGCGAAACCGAGCCGCCACGAGAATGGTGGACGCGGAGAGTAGGTGGAACCTTCGAATGATTTATCGTCCGCGACACTCGCTTCGTTCCTTCGATAAAAATAGCTCTGAGGTTCTACCCGCGGAGGGTACGCTGGGCCACCTGTGCGCAGGGGTTTGAAATGGGTGGAGCAACGTAATGTCCCCGCGATGTCGTCCAAAAGAAAAGTTTAATTTGCAGCAGACTCTGAATTTTTGCTCTGTCATTAAACCGCAGTATCTTTTGGCTATTTATCGTGGCAGTCCGTGTTTTAATGGACGCGACAATTTGGGTTTCTGATTCCTGGATACGCTCGTAGGATTGTATTTCTTTGATTTTACTACGGGAGGGTAATCTTCTGAATATTTAAACGACGTTGTAATTATTTAAACGAATTTAGAGCGTTTTCTTTTTATATTTAAAGGAATGTATTAGTTTTGTAATATTTGATATGTAACAACAGAACAATGGTTTATGCGCGCCTCACGTATTTTATTTGATGTAATTCCTGCAATTCGATCACTCATCGTTATCCTTCTGTTTCCTTTGTTTCAGGTAAGTAATGCGTTGATAACTCTGATTGCGGTGGAAATCGCTTTCATGTGGTGAGTTTCTCAGTCATGATAGAATTGGTTACAATTAATGGAGATTCCTTTTTGAGTGGCAGTCGTACTTCAGCGTTTTCATTCACGCTCGGCGGGGGCTTCACAGTAGAAAGCGGCACAGAGACACACCATTAAATACAAGACTTTTAATTGACACTCTTCCCGTTAGCATACGATAGAAATATTCTTGGTAATTTAGATGAATAATATTTAATAAACACTAACGAAACAAAACATTTGGTTTCTACGAGTTCTACGACGTAATGCAATTCTCTAACTATAAAAATGTTTTCTTCGTATTCCTTTTACTAAAATAGCTGAACAATATTAGCTTCCATCCAAACGTAATTAAAACTATCGATCTTACGAGCTCATCGATATTACAAATACCAAACTCTTTCGCGACATTTCATTTGATCTTACACTTTAAAATGACGATTGAAGGAACCAAGTTCTCCTTTATCTAACATATTCACTGAAATAAAAAGTTGCGAACCGTTACTCAATAACAGCCGGTCATGCAGCGGACGTCTCACGGGGTCGTAATTTGCGGCGAGATGATCAAACAAATAAAGAAAAACAGAGAACAGCGGAGTAGGTAACCAGAGAACGACCAAAGAAAGGGATAAAGAGAAGAGAGAACGGAACGATCGGGCAGACAGGGAGAGTAGAACGTGGAGTAGACATCGTGAACCGATCGTCCGTGAAGCTGGCTCGCCGAGTAGAAAAATTGTGTGATACGCGTCTGCGGGAGGGTTGGATCCACCTACTGCGAATAAGCCAGGGTTGATAGCGAAAACCGTCGATTCACACTCGCCGGTGAGGTTAAAAGGGACGATGAGCAAGAAAAGAAGAGACTGGGTTACAGACAGGGTGGTTAACGGGAATGACGGCGAAAAAGCAAGACGGAGGAAGATTCGAAAGATGGAGAGAGAGGTTCGAGGCAGATGTAAGAGAAGGATTATCTTGCGTCGGGGCTTCGAATCTGATAGTGACTGTTCCGGAGGGCATTTCAAAGGTTGGCGCGGGGTTAAGCGGGGTGAAGAGGTATGCTTTTAAGGTATTGGCCCCCAACGGGAAGCGAGTCGAGCGAAGAAGACCGCGGCAACCACGTTCACGAACACCCTGACGTATTATAAGCGTAAAATGGAAGTTCCGTGGCAAATCCGTGACGCTACTTACCTTAAGAAACGCTTCTGACCTTATCGACCGCGTCGTTATAAATCGCCGGCCGAAGGCTCCCGTCCTGTTGCGACTTCGGCGCTCGCTGTCATCATTCGGATCTCTGTATTTTTGATTGGTTCCTATCTCCGATTAAGTGATTCGTGTCACTGCTACGAAAAACCGGTGGCTATAACTTCATTTGAGACATCAAAGTCGGAGTCAATTTTGATCGTGAAATGTCTTTCAAGGCATTGCGCGTTAGGTCGTAACAACAATGCTGGTGGGATAGCCTAGTGTTATTAGGTCTCACTGCTTCGGTCTTTTAGCGAACTCTCTGCCCTTGTAGTTGATTTATTTGCCATCCAGTATAACTAGGGGAAGGGCATTAACTGAGTTTGACACGTTAACTTATCGTCGGTTCGATACGATAAATTACTGTCTTCCCTTTTATCCGACGGTGACGCGTTTTCCCTGGATTTGGGAGTGAGTTAGTGGCCGCGGGAACAAACTTCTGACGATCGGTAACGACACTTCCGTTAGAACAATCTGAAACATATATTTAATGGAAGAGTCTACTTTTAAAAAAGTTTACGTGTAAGACATTATTATATAATATTTTATACGATTAAATGACACGTCTTTAATATTTTGTAAATCGTGAGTTCGAAAAATATCTGTCGACATGCTGATACTTTTCACAAAATCGGGATGCACGGTTGGAGATAATCTATTGTTCAGGGCTTCCGTTACATCCTCTCTGTTTCCTTGATCTTTGATCTTCGGTGCGTCCCGTCGGTCTGATCACGTGACTGTGTCCCAGCAGGTTGCCATCCGCAAAAAAAAATTGACAATACGATTATCCGCATAACGAGGTGTATCGTCGGCAGACAGAGCGAAGCCGATGCCTCGGAAACTACGGCATTTCCCCCGAGGCTCGTCCCTAAGTCGCAGGACCTTCAATCGTTATCGAATCTTCGGAATTACACAACACAGTTGATTGGGAAATACAGGCGGCGCCGGCAATTTGCCCTTAACGCTATTAGCCTCGTAATTATCGCGGCGAAGTTACGAAATTTAGTTACGCGCGCTTGCGTCCTTCGTGCACCGACCGTCAAAAATTGTGCTTTTACGCGTTCTCCAAACAACTCACAACAATGAACATCATTACTATATCGTTATATTAATTCTCATATTATTCTGTGAAACTTCCGTACATCCCCGTTTCTTGAACATTCGATGTACATTTATTCAATTTTGTAGGTTTCACGCATACTCGTCCCTGGAAAGCTCATAAATTCCTATTAAATGTATTTCATGAACCAAAATTCATAATACATATAGTTTGATCAAATCACGGTTATATCAATAATTCACAAAACCCACATTCCTTGATACGCGTAACATTCACATACTAGCGAATACTGTAAACTCCGCGACAAACAAATGCTAGCAGAATAAGATACACCTTCGCTCGAAGTTAAAAACTTAATAATACAGACTCCACTAAAGAATTACACATTACGAAACAATCGCATCCATTTATTCCTCATTCACTCATTCGCAATTGTCTCGAAAGTGCGCCCGGCATGCCGCCGTTGCGCGCGTTTACGAAACTCAAACACCACACCGGCTTGGTCGCGCGAGAGAATCTTCTGCCCGACGGAACGGTTTTGAAATCAGGGTCCCCCGTGCCGGAAACGATGGCGGCAGGTGTTGCTCGCCAGCCAAGATGATGAAAGATGACGCGCCGTCACTTTGCCTCGAGATCCTTCTGACTGGTGGTTTCCATCGACCCTGTCAGTTCGAGCATGAAATTACCAGCGAGAACGGTACAAGAGCGTCGCGGAACGCGGCCGGAGACGGGGGTCGGTCGCGTTTGGTGCTCGAAGATCGATGGCGGAATGGATGGGGGTTCAAGGCCTGAGAACGTGTATGGAGAGGGAAAGACAAGCGAAGCGTCAGGAACGCGAAGAACGGAGGCAACGGGGACGAAAGGCGGCTAAGGGATGGGGGGATCAATTATTGTCATTCCAGGCTGCAGTCGCTGGATCGTGATGGCTGGTTTCGCGTTGTATGTTAGTCTCCGCTGGCAACACGACAATCCGTTACCGAAGTCAACCTCGGCCCGACCTCTTCGCCCGCGTTCTCCACTCGCCTCGCGGCATACCGGCGCATCACGGCTCGGTAATTTGTCACGAATAACGCTTATTAGACGATTCAGCCGTTGTCACTCCCGGTCATTTATCGACGCGTCTGCGATACCGTGAATTTCATTAAGATCACCGGTCGCCGATTACCACCCGGCGATTGTTCGTCGGCCCGGTATGCGATGATGATTGCATTGCCACCGTGACGCCCGTCCTGTCATGTATTGGCGCCGTTGCTTGATTATTGAGAATAATTAATGCTTTATGCTACAAAAGTATTTTATTAGAATGTATTTAATATTTTTTTATGAGATATGAGACATATTTCGAAAGAAGTTTAACTAGAAATCATACGTGGATTATATGTATGTTAAATTTTAAATTGTTAAATTTTATAATGTTGTATGTATTAAATATTTCACTGATTGTAAGAGTGATATAAGAGGCCAATCTGGAAATATCGAAAACATTAAGACTGAAAATGTCTGAATGTTATGGGTAGTTTATTTCACTTGTTTCGCTTCTGTGAGATGAATTCGTAGAATTCCTTTAGTTTGCGGATTACTTAGATGCACAACATGCGTGACGGATGCACCCTTTCATCGGAGGTTAACGCCCGGCGAATCGGTGATCCGATCTCGCGTGTCGATCATTGGCTCAATGTCTTCGGCTTGGATTCCGCGATCACGCGATTGAGCGATAACGCTAAGCTTAAGTATACGGTCGCTCATGATCATGGTTGTATCCTTCGATGCAATTTAGCGGGTCGCACCATTGACGACACACCAAGCGGTCTCAACGAGGCAATGAATTCCTGTCGGTGGTAATTTCGTAGCTTTTGTCGATGCACGCGCGAGACAGGACTATTCACTGGTTGAAGTATTCTTTGTCGTTCGATAATCACGAAATTACGCTCTAATACAATTTAAATTACATTTAAAAACACCTAGAATTTCTTAAACGACGAAACTTGTGTGATTTAGAATAAATTTAGAGAATAAGTAAAATTGAGCGAGAGGAGCTATAATAATGACAAGTTAATTAACCGTAAAATTCTCTAGACTCGTTAAATGTATTTAATTGCTTTTGAATACTCTCCTGTGGCAAAATTAATTTGTTTCCCGCAAAGGATTTATTTACCTCTGGAAAATATAATTGATTGACTTTTACTATTTCTCTCCTATAGTTTCCTTGATAGAACATGGCTACTCGATTATCGGGAACCCACAAAAATAACTAATATCACCGACTGTATTTCACTTCATATAGAATATAATCTAGGAACCCAAATTGAATCGTCTCCACGTCGGAGAGGGGAAAAACCAGATTAAACAAATTGTTGCTCGTTTCGACTAATTCATTTCAGTGAAAATGAACATAAACTCGTTCCGCAAATAGAAACGTGGAATTGAAACCAGACATCCTCAAATTTCATGATTTTACCAACGGTTCCCGATCAAGTGGAATTTAATTCGGAAACGAACACAGTTCTGAAGTGCATTATAGCACGATGCATGGCTGAGAAACTTTTGTGGTTTGCGTCGTAATATCCGATCGGGTTACAATAATTCTTGGTTCTTTAGAAATAGCGCGTGTTCAAAAACAAAAAATGAAGAGGAAAAGCGAGAGGGAAAAAATGGAAAACCAGAGAAAAAACGTAAATAACAAAGCGAAATGAATCGCTCGCGGTAATTTCGAGTGCGAACACAATATTTCTGGCGGCGCGGGGACTCCTTGATTTTTGCGATAAAGTTATTACTCGGCAGAATTTAAATATGCAACGTGTCCGACGGGGTGCAAAAAGAACAATGCACGCGCCGCCCGTTCTACGACACTGCGATTCCGTGGAGGGAAAATTTTATTTCGCGGCGCTGCTTCGTAACAGCTTGCACAAAACTGTCGGTGATATACGAGCTCATGCAGCTACCTGGAACGGGGCCATCCACATTAAAAATACACAGCAACGCCAAAATTGATGGACGAGCGGTAGCTGTAATTATTATTATAAATCATCGCGACCGGTGGACACGGGCAACCCGGCGACTCGCATTGTCTATTCGCTCGTGACGTTTTTATAATTTATAAAATAACGTGTGCGCACGCCCGATGGGATGGGAGGATCCGCGGAATCGCGTGGCATCGAGTGTCCCGTATTAATATTTCGGTTGATCGAATCATCATGGAAAACGCTACGGCCGATAGCGCAGCGGATCCACCGTGAGCCCGGCCGCGGCTCTAAAAATGCGGAACTAATTAATAAAATCGTGATACTTGGCCGACGTTCATAAATCACGGGAAAACGTGGCACGGTCAGAGTTCGTTAGCGAACCGTAAAACGAAACATCAGCTGCATTTTATGCTTCCTCCGTCTCGTCCTCCGTATTTTTTCTCTCTCCATCTTGGCGTCCGTGTAATTTAATAAGTTGTGCGACTGAAGGGATTAAACTAAACGTGTCATGGTTGGACTAACTGTATCCAGCCCGTATGAAACGAAACCAGTGTTTATGCGAATCCGTGTCAGTTATTTCTAGTAATTTAAAGGTCAAGTCATTTAAAAGCCAAGTATGGCCTTTAGACAAGCTTTTATTTGACAATGATATCGAAGGTCTTAAAAAACAATATTATTATAAGATAGTCGTATATCTTCTTTATTCCTATACATAAAATTTAATTTTATTATAACCATGTACAGTTCACTCTAATCATTCCAACATTGTCTACAAGACAATACATCCTATAATACCAACAACAGTCGATTTCATAATAAAGTATATCTTAAACAATTCCGTATAGCATACTCATAAAAAATTCATCGACAGTAAAACTCTCATCGCACAACACGAATGGGTACTGCGCAAACAGAATACCCCAAGCGTAACAATGCTTTCCAAAACGTACACGCTGCGTGGAACGCGATCATGAGGTAGCAGTTACATGTGTCTCGTCCGTTGCGCCGACTCCTATCACTGCGAAAAGTCCGGTACGCGTTCACTTTCGTCGTTTCCCAATCTTGAGACCGAATTCCCAGCAGAGCAGGCGGAGCTAGCCAGTGGATCAGGTGGACGCGCGATTCACCGTGATCGAGCGTTTCTGTTCCGTTACGAGATCCAAGGTGGGTGATCCGGGCAGAGATAGAGGGAAAGAGAGAGAGAGAGAGAGAGAGAGAGAGAGAGATCCGCAGAGAGAGGATGCGTCGGTGTGTGTCCAGGGGCTTCGTAGGCGGAGCGGCCGAACCAGAAGTGGGATTGGTCGAAGGAGGTGAGGAGAGGAAGAGCGCAGGCCGGTCTGGTTCTCTCTAATTTGACGCTTTCGATAAATTTAACAAGCTCGTCACGAAGGAAGGGCCCTGTATGTCCGGGCACGGTGCCAGACTCTTGGCGCGTCCGACGCCGCGCGCACCCGACACCATTACCTTCCCCGTATTCCTGGCCGTGCGCTCCCGAGGGACACGCCGGGTCGCCGGCGTCCATTTGGTAATACGCTTCCTCCTCCAACCTTTCCAACCTACTATTTCGCCGAACATTCTGCGACTCCTTCGCCTCGTACCTCCGCTTTGCCGGTTCCCAGACTGGCATCGTTAGGATGCTTTTGCTCGCGTCCCTGACCTCCCTCCTCCCAGCATCCTTGCGCCAACCTTTCCCACCTGAACGTGCCCTTTTCTCCGAGCCAGCTACCCCCTGCCACCTTATATCTTTCGATCCCGGGAAAATTCGCCTTTAAGGCCAAGCTGCTACCAATCGTATGGAAAACTTGACGACTGTCCCAGACACTTTCGGCCGGGAGACTCGCGCACGCTTGTATCCCGTGAAACCGACTGTCCACAAGCGACGAAATCCTTTCCTGATGGAAAGTAACCCGCCGAACGCTTTCGGAATGTCTACCCTCGTTTCAGGGAATTTTGCGTGCTTCTCACGTGATCGATTATGTTACCGGTGCGATCGGAGCTGGAACGAGTGAAGTGGATTCATTGGTTAACGGTGGAGAATGATTTTTTATCGATACTTCAATTAACGAAGCATGTATGTAGTGGATTTAGGATTTGAAAATGAAAATAATGTCTGCAAGTGTTCTTTCATTATTGTACATTACTATTTATTGATATAGTTTTTCTCCGAGTTATTCACTCAGGCATTCCTTTTAATCAGCGGAGAGTTTGTCGAGCAATGGTTTTAACAATGATATGCAGATGTAGTGGACCATCTGTTTCATTAATGCATCTTTCGGATACAGCTTCAGATGTCTGCACGGCGCAGTCGGAAAAAGTTCTTGGAATTTCGAATTAGCCGGTTCAGTTTATTCATAATTTCGCGGCGTCTATCCGGACTTGAATCTTTCTTTACGATTCCTTGGAGCGGAGTTTCAGCTTGCCTTTCCCTGGTCGCTAGAAGTTGCGGGTCCCAAAAAGCTTTCATTAATAAGATAGTGAAATTTCCGCGGCGTAGACGGTCCGGGAAAGTTCTGCTAGTTTTTCATTTCATCCCTTGAATCCGTCGGGGATTTGCGGGAACGGCGAGTAGTTTCTTCACCGCAGACATAAACAAAACGAAGGTAAACGAAAACGCTCAATATTTGCGCACTGTTCCGGGTTTTATTACGGGAAACGAGACGGAAACGAGGCATAAGCCGCCTATAAGATTTTTCCATTTCCTCTTCGCATCCAGAGTTATATATTACAACAGTTGAGCGTGTCGGGAAATGCGTGCAGCTGTTCGTCGATGAAAATTTACAAACTGTAAATCGACCGTTTCAATATTGATTGATCTGAAATAACTGCCTAATCCATCAAATCTTCTTACTAAAATGTACATTCCACTTTTCATAACGTTACAGGTAGGCACCTGTTCACGAACTAAATTTTTACACTTTCACATATAAAAATATCTTACATTAAACCGAACCGTTCCATCGATCACATCACAAAATCAGGAGTTACACTTGATTAAAATTAAATAGAACGTGTTCCTCCAAATCTGCCATCTGCTTCAAGGATCCAGCCTTTCATTTTGAATTTAAAAACCAGATGTATCGAACCAATAGGATGAACAGGACCGGCAACCACTCCGAGAATATAAAATTTTAAGAGAGCATCCCTAATGCCCGAGGATCGAATACTAAATCTCGCATGCTTGTCAGATTCACGACCCTTATTCTTTTCATTCCGGTGGCTCACGGAGCAGTTCTTCGTATCAGGCAAATTACCCGATAACTTTTATCCCGGTCACGCCATCGGGCGTCCGAAAACTTTCCGCGGGTAGCAGGAGCAGTCCGGCGGAGTTTGAGGATCATCTGACAGCCAGCTGGTGCGCTCGCTATATGCAGCGTGTCTGTGCGTCGACGTCGACGGTGGCGGCGGCGGAAGCCGCCATGGGGGCCCGGCTGCCGGCGAGTTCATTTCATCGGGACTTAATAAACGTTTTATACTCGAGAAGACGTCTTTCATAAGGCACGCCCGGCGATCTCTCCGGATACGTCCAGAAACGATATTGTCGTTCCCTTACGCGCTTTAAAATTTCCCCTTCGACCGGCGTGGGGCGTCCTTGCGTCACGAACGGCATGTGTGGGCGTCGGTTCAACGCGAACCGTGATAACGGGAGTGCGCGGGGTGGGACAGGGCGCGAACGGTTGGAAGTGGCGGACTACGAATTTCGCAGGACCGTCCAATTTTGAAGAAACGAGGCGCGGAGAGAACGTACTCAGAGCAAACGAGAGGAGCGTAAGGAGCAAGATTGGAGCGGGACGGAGAAAGCTCGGGTGGAAGGTGGTGGGCGGTAAGGAGGGAAAGAGTGCCTGTCAATCGTCGAGAAGGCGCGCAGCCGAGGCAATTTCGCAGGGGTGGAAAATCAGGGCAATTCTTGAAGTCAGTAAATTTTCTCTGTCCTTCTCCCCTAACACCGCTGATCTCCTTCCTTTGGCCCGTGCTCGAGGATGTATACGTTCACCGAACAGGGCAACGGAGACGAAGGGAGGAAGAGACAAGAAGGTGCTAGAGTACAGAGTGAGGGAGGAAGGTAGAGGGGACACCGGAGGGAGAGGCGAAAGAATCTAGACAGGAAGCCGGGGCAAACGTACGCGGGCATAACCGGAGCAAAGTGAAAATTGCTGGAACCATTCGGTAGGATTGACCTTACGTGCCGCCCTATATCCCAGGGACTGTTCGCAACGGGCTTGTATACATGTCCCCACGTATCGTGGCATCCGTGAGTCTGTGCACCGGTTCCGTACGATAGAACGTTCACCGGTACACATAAATATCTAGGATTTTCCCGGCACGCTAGAAGTACTTCTTAGGCCACCTTTCTCCCCGGGATTGCCGAGGATTTCGTCGGATGTTCAGCGCAAGAAATTGCAAAATAATTCGTCTGTTCGTGAAATCCACAACGAAATGTTTCCAATGATGCCAACTCACTCGCCGCGGACCGCCGCTAAGCTCCCCGATGGTGACATTTTCAGGCTCGCCGTTGATGACTTATCGCCACGTGCAACGGAAAGCGAGAAGTGTGATGCATTCTTAAATGTCGCACCTTACTTGAATTATATTTCGTCCGCTTGATAGTAAAATTATTTTCAAGGAAGGATTAGATCGTTCGAAAGTTCTTTTCATAGAGAAGTGATTAAAGTCTTTCGACCTTTCATCATCTTTAACGTGTGAATATGATGTATTAAATTTCTGCACTACGAAATGAGCTATATTCTTTATTTATATAATATTTGGAGTGCCTAAAATTACAATTTAAATTGATAAGGCATAGCGAACGTTACAGTTAATCCTGGTTCCGATAAAAATATAAGAACGAAAACATGAAGAATTTTTCAGCTCGCCTAAGGATTATATAAAGGGAAATAGGAACAAAGAAGCTCCGAGTATGAAAAGAAAACCACGAGAAAACGGAGCATACCGAGGATTATACTCGTTGCATCGAATATTCCATGAATACCGTAAAACCGTGAATTGGTTCTCCAATTGCAGACTTATCACCCTCCTTGTCCGCACTTCTACGGTTATATCCGTACTTCCATAGTAGCCTTCGGGCATATTGCGCCACACCGACTACCAGACCCAGCTGGAGAGAACCCACGAGTCGATTGACCGATGTCCGATCTGATCATTTCAAAATCTCTCTCGTCACTCACGGGAAACCTCAATAACTTTGATTATTTCCCATCCATCTAGCAGAGAAAGAAGCAACCAACCCATTAACTAACTGTTCGCTTTTTCCTCGTTCCCTTTTATATTCAGAAAAATCACAGTTTCTTAAGTTTTTCTTTATATCATCAAAACCAACTTATTTTCACAAACATTTTAAACTGATTAATTAATAATAGTCTCAACCAAAATTTAGAAAACACAAGTGCATATCATCAGCCAAGTGCATGATGTATCGTCTATTCAAATGTATCATTAATTTATGAACTGCAGAAACAGCGATAAAGAAAGAGTCCGAGGATCACGTCGAACTTAGGACCGTCCTAAGTAACGCAACACTTTTTCCGCCCCTTTGCTCTGGTTCCTTCGTGCGCTCTCTTCCCACATGGTTCGTAGAGACAGATAAAGTGAAACTTCACCAAGATTCGACGCAATCTACCTCTCGACAGGGACGGCGAGCAGAAGGATAAGGGACACGCCGGAGGAGCAACGGTTAGGGGTTGAACCGGATGGTCGCGTGACGCGAAGACAGCCAGTAGCTGTCGCAGCAGCTCCCGATGGTTTAATCTGCTGGGTTTTTTCGGGTGGCCGGCAGAGACACGGGAACGATTCGAGTGGAAACGGGCGAACAAGGGTGGACCGATGATAGAGAGGGTGGGGAACCGTTGCGGAAGTACGTTCGAGGTCCGGCGAGCAAGGACGACAATAGGGAGAGGGATGGCGGCGGGTTGGAGAGAAGGGAGCAAGAGAAAGCGGTCGGAAAAGGAATTCGTTAGTGAAAACTGCTGCCCCGAGGATTGGGATGATCTTTTTACTTGAATTGTCGTCCGGATAAAGCGATGGAATGCGGTTACGCCGTGCTCTCGGTCCGCAACCAACAAAAGGAATTCGATCGTTAGCCCGCCGCTCGGAATGAAACTGTTACCCGGCCACCGGCGAACGTACGATGTACGCCTCGGCTTCCAGAGTTCCAGCTTACCACCGCAAGATGCTTCCCTCTAGCCTCGAGATAATCTCTTCCCTCGCTCTTGGAATTTCCGATGATCGTTCTCGTTTTCGCGTCCAACTATGCTCGCCGCGGTGCACCGGTGGAAACGGGAACGCGTGTTACTGAATCTTCGACAGTACCATCCCCCGATGCTTCTAGCGGACAGAGCGTTACGGTCGAGGGTGTAACAACCGCCTCTAAGGGGTTTAATGAATCGCTCGATTTTTTACTCGCGACTGTATGCCGATTTATAAAATCAGAGTTCTGTTTGCGTGAAAAGTGGCAGGTAAACGGGAATTCGTATCTTCTAGGAAGAATATTGAAAAATCGAATATAACATTCTGAGAAATATTCAAAGTTTCCGAGAGTTAGTCAATCGCGATAAAAAATTATAAAGTTTCGCGTTAAGCTGTATACTACTTTTAAACTTCTTTTAAACTAAAAATTAGTTTCGAGTTGATACGTTTGAATTCGGCGGTACTCGGTCGAATGTTTGAGAAGGAAAATTATTCAATAATAGCGACAGGCGATAAAGATAGTTCGTAGGAAAATGGAACCGTCGAAGCCTTCCACGCGTTTCCCCGAGTGAAATTACGCCCGTGAAAAATCGCCGGTAAGGGGAGAAAAGTTCTAAAAGGGGCAAAGAGGTCCATGAAATTAGTTCGAGCAAGTTTTCTCGCATTTGACTTTATAACGTTCAATAAAATGGTCAGAGCCCTTTACCTCGCAAATTTCCGCAGTGGGGGCGTTCAAGTTCTTTCACTGAAAAATAATACAGGTTGATAGGCGACCCGGCGAGGGTGGGAGGGGCCGCCGTCAGGAAAGGAGCAGAGGCTGAGTGATAAGAGCGAAATCGAACTCTCAAAGAGACCGATCGGACAGTAAAGCGTGCGGACAATGAGAGGGTAAATCGAGCCGAGTTGTCTAATGCATATTAATAAGGGCTAGAACGTCCGCAACACTCGGCTTCAATTCCAGCGTTGCTCGCTTCCGCTTGCCTCTCCTAAGAAATTGTTACCACTTTCTTTTTCATCTGATACCGTTGTGATGGCCATAATTCCGTGCAATCAACTTTCCTTCTTTTATTCAAACCATTTTGCGGCGAGGGGGAACGTTATTCGCCGGTATAATTAATTCCGTGACTTCCTACGGGATTAAATTCTATTGAATTACCCTAATACATTTTTCAGAAGCCAGGGACGTTTAAAGTGGAAGCTACTTTATACAGCCGGCGATATGATTTCTATTCAAGGTGTACCTAGTGTCCCGCGGGTTTCCGTGCGAACTTTTTCAAAGCAATCTGCGTTTGAAACTAAAAGACTGAAACGCAGTGTTATAAAAGTCGATGATGATTGCGACTCCCAGTGATGAATATTAAATAGTCAACGAATACAAATTTTATTATCAAAATATTTACATCTAGTATCATCAAAGTATTTGTAAATATTGGTTATAAAATATTAACGAGTTTTTAGCGCGGGTTCGTCCATCTGAATTCTTTCTCTGTTAACAGCGAAACGCAGTTTCCCAATGCAGGATTGACTGTCCACGTTTCATATATCCACTGCACTGTATCTTTTGTAATCGTTGAATTTATTGTTCAATCTCCAATACGGTTTCCGAAATATTGACTGTCCCACCGATTCATCGGATACAGCGAAACCACTGTAGCGGATAAGATACTCCAATTTCTATGGCAAATATTTCTCGAAAATATGAGTGGATCGACACCACGGGTAACAGCCCCAAGAGATCAATTTTTTTGGCGTTTACATCGAGCTCCATTTTCATCCCAGTAAACGTAACCGCTCGGTCACACACCAGTCACCGTTTACACGCTCAATTGCACCGTTCTACGCTAACGGACATGTATAACGGTCACCATGTGCCGTATTACACGTGTACGTCTCTAAACAACGATTAGTGTTAATACTTGCGCAATTAGGAAGCCCATAACAAAAACAAATCTTGTCAACGTTCTCGCAAATTGAGTTATCAACGCTTTCCAACGCTACGATGTAATATTCACAGTGTGAACCCTGTTACGAGAATAAACCCCTCTGTTAATTGCTTACAATATACTCATTCGTCCTATCTAGATCCAGTTGAGCTTCAAATCACTAATAAACAGAAAAATCGTTAAAAAATCCACATTTAGTATTAAAAACATAAACTGTATACAAAACTTTATATTATATTTCAAAGAAAATACATTCATTGGTAAAAAATATAAATAACACAAAATAAAGAATGAAAAAAATATACTTATTCTTCTAGATTTCACACAATCGTGTCCTTTCAGACACTACAGAAAAGGGAAGCGAAAGATAAACATCATCAAACAGCTTCGATTTGAGGTGAATTACGAGGGAGACCGAGCAGCAGTGTTGCATTTTCGAAATGAAATTCATCGCGACAATGAACGCGTTGCAGAGATATCTCGTGTTCCGGGAATACGGTTACTTGGTACGTTCATTAGGCGAGGAAAATCCCTCGGCGAGATTCTCGTCAAAAAAAAGAACGGGGGTAGGGAGTGTAGAACAGTGACTCGGCGAGTGGCTCGAAAAGCGGTCGACGAGGAGTAGGTAAGTCGGCCAGGCTCCTCTAATGCATATTGATAAGGGTGGAACGAAAACTCGTCGTTCATCATAGTCGAATCGAGTGAACGGTCGGTCGTCTCTCGTCGGCTCCTCGTTTTCATCAACCGGGCCGTGATTGACGAAAAAGGAAGCCGACGGTGACGGGCCATGCCGCGACGTTTCGCTTTGCCTCGCGCTGTGGCTCCGCTTCAAGAGACGAGGGATTGTCTGGTGAGACAGGACAATAGGTGTAATCATATTCGCGCGGTAAATTAACGCTCGGGCATAAACACCCGGATGATATTAGGTGGAGGATATCGTGGGTGCTTTTATAGCGTCGCGGAATTACGACTGACATTGCGAGATTAAAATGGGCTACTGCGGCAATTTTGCGTGCAGGAATGAGCGTACGGTATTAGCATAGAGAAGAGAGAATAGCGCACGGGAACGAATAAACGCTTATTTATGGTTTCGCCAGGAAAAAGGAAGTTAAGTGCGTTTTACGCGTCGCGTGATAATAACGGGCCGAGTGTCGACCTTTGATTCTTAGACGGCGCTTGCTGCCTTCGATACCTGATGTTCAACCGTTCGTGCTATGACACTCTTTATCGACTTCCGGATCTGTGTATTATTCGAGTTTGATAATTTTCGTCAGTTTGTTAATAAAAAATCAATGACGTTACTATTGTAAGTAAAAAAGGACATCATTACGCAAAGGAAAGTTACATTCTTCTCAGCAGAATCTGAAAAGTCAAACAAACTGCCTTGGCTTCAATACACACGCTTTTTTTCTCCGGTTGTTTGTTTCATCATTGTACGTAAAGCGAGGAACATACCATAATATTTCCTTAAGATAAATACTCTGTTATTTATCGAGTCGATCGCGCAGAGCTTTCAACCGGTCGCTCGAAAGACTGGCCGAAACGTCTGGACTTCCGGACAGCTGTAAATTGTCTCGATAACCGAATAAGTTAAATTCCCAGAGCTCCGCGGACTAGGAAGAATGATTTCAGGCGGCCGAGTAAGAAGGTAGTGAGACTAGGACCACGTGGGAGAGGGCGAGGAGGGGACCGGCGAAAAGAGAAAAAGCTCCGGCTTGGCGTTTCACATGGTAATCCTCTCATGAATATCCTCAAAGGACACTCCCTCCTCCTGGGTTGGTGTGCAGACTCTGGCTGTTCCATCTGTAGATATTCACGCGCGCATCTTGGGAGATTCGCGCGGGTACCGGGCGGAAGTCGCACAAGACGCAGACGTGGGCCCGTGACGCGCGAACGGTGGGAACGGATGGGCGCGAGACGACCTCTCTCATTCGATTAGGTGCGAAAACGCTCGCCCCTCGGAGCCGAGTAATTTGATTAAAACTCCGATGATGCGAGTAGGTGTCGATGTCAAGAGGCTCTGCCCGCGGGAACACCCACCGCTGCGACTCGCGACGCGCCGAGCCCGAAGCCGTACCGTTGACTCCTTCCGCCTCATTTGCATTCTGGCCGCGCTCCGTGGGTGGCCGCGTTACGCGCGCGGAACGCGGTTATTTCTCTTCGAATCTATTGACTGACATGTACGCGGATCTCACCTGACGCGACTGGAGGGGAATGTCGAGAGTCGTTAGCAAGGGATGTTTGTATTAATCCCTTGCACTACTCTGATGAGTCCCACTCGTGATTACAATTTTGGACCAGATTTGGATGACTCGAGTGAGACTCAAGGTCATAATTTCAGTTCATACATAAATGTCATGAATAAGATACCGGCTGCTACAATTATTGTTATTGTTAACGTTTGAAATATTAGAAGGTAATTTTCTTTTTCTTTTTCATTTTCTTTTATTTTTCTGGTGTGAAATAGATGGATGACAATTTCAGTCGTGAGAGGTACTTTATTAGCTAACGAATATGTGTTACCCCCATAGTTTCCGGGCCAGTTACAGCTACTACAAAGTGAAGCAAGAAAGGACGTAGAAACTATTAAACCAGCGATTCTCAGCGCAGATCGTGCGCTCCTCCAATTACCGTAACAGGAATCCTGCAGTCAAACGCGCGATACATGTTCGGCAAGGCATGAACGTTCGAATCATCATCTGCGCGTTCCGGATCGATCCTCCTTGCCCCGAGTGCCATTATCCACGTTCGACTCCGTGGCGGAAAGAATCGCGGGCTGGCCTATGATCAATACCCACGAGATATGACCGGATAATCAAAGTCAGGAATTTCGCAGCGTCCCATATTACGTTCTTTCAATCTTCCGTTCTCTGTTCTGGCCACGTGGGCCGCCGTCGGGTCAGAGGGGAGGAGCCGCGCGATGAAACGCACCAGCCAGCCCCGACTGTTATTCGGCGGCCGAATATACGGGGCCCTCCGACCTCGGTCCCCGTGAAAAATATGAGGCGATACACGGGAGAGCTGAACGGAAAAGAGGGAGGAAGGCACGGGGTGGAAAGCGACGAGCAAAGCGTTCTTTCACATGCTAATCCACCAGGCGGGCTACGTTCATGAATACCTACGGTCAAAGCACATCCCTCTTTATCCCTCTGTGTCTCACTTACTCCCCCTGTCTCTCTCCCCCGGCCCACACCGCGCCGCGCCGCAGTCCCCGCCGTTCCTCCCTTTACCTTTTACCTTTTCTCGCTGTCTCCGTCCTCCTTTTCGGGTTCCCGGTCGGCCCCGCTCTCTGTACCGTAAGGTACATCGTTGCACAGGCACCCTCCCTCTCCAACCCTGTCGCGCCTACGAGAACCCTCTCTGTGTGAACCACCCCCTCGCGCACTTCTCCATCACCGTGCCTCTAGTCACACGGCTAGGAGGCATCGCTGCACCAACGACAGCAAGAAAGGCCCTCGAGAAATGGCGCCGCTTTGTGTTCCGAATTTGTGCCGCGCCGTTCTCCGTGTTCCTTTATGAGGGGCGATAAGTCAGAAGCTTCTCGTTCGCTCTTTCCCCCGCCGGTTTTCCGCTGCTACTCTTCGGAACACTGACCTTTCCTCTTCCATCGTCTTCTCCTCTACACCCCTTCCTCCGCTTCGGTCAGCCCCCTTTCTTCGGTCGCACGTCTAACCGACTGGTAGACTCTCTTGTCGTTCGCGAAACCGTCATGACCGCGCGCACATAGGATCCCCCGCTGCCATGTCAGCGTGGCGGATGATCATATCGCGGAACCTGATCCTCGTCCCGCAACATTTTCATCGAATTATGTTAGTAATGTATGAACGGAAACGGGTGGCTGCCGCGGACCTAATTTCACAGCGTGCGATGATATGCTGAATGAACTGACTCACGTTAACCTGTTTCCTTGAGAATTTATTGCGAGCGTGTTATGTACGCGTATTGAACAGCTGCGGTACGCTTCTCCAGGAATGGTACTTGAGGCACGTAATACGCGAACAGGAAATTACGCACGGTGAAATATTTTACGAGATGCCGTATCAGATGCTTGGCATGATTTTTAAAGACTCCGTTAATTCAGACTTACGAAGGATTTCGTTCTTTTATCGTTCTTTGACGTCGTGTTTTGGTAACATATCTAATTTTTAGTATAATATACGAAAATTAATTTAATATGTGACAAGTCTTTGTTTGTTTAAAAATTCGATGAATTTTCCCTGTATTAAGTAAATGTTCCAGATGATACTCTAAAGGTAACCAAGCACTTCAGTCCTGGATTTGTTACTAGTTTCTCCACTCCACCGCACAATTCTCAGCGGTCCAAGTGTCCCCGAGTCCATCACAACCCGCAGCATCGAATGGGTTCAAGGTATAGATCACATCCCGCCGAATACCGCAAAATATCCGAACGAACCGAAACTGTCAGCGCAAACGCTCGTACTGATTCATTCTCGCAACCCCTCAAAAATGGCACCCTGGGCCAAGGAAGGGTGTTCGGGCAGCCCGTTTCCACTTTACCTGTGACGGGATCTCGCACGTTACTCTTTTTTCACCGTATATTTTTATCATCGCCGCGGCAGGGTGGCCGGCGTCACCGCAAGAGTCGAAAAACGCCGTGGTCGTTCAATTTCTATACCGCGAGCACCGCGTAATTGGGAGCATGCTCGGCGGGCTCGTTGCCGAGAATTTAGTTTCCGGTTCGCGGTAGGCAGCGGGAACGCGTCCCATCGTGTTCGTGTGTGCGTCGCGTGGCGTACGTGTGGGCGTCGTTGCCGATGCTGGATGGTCGACGGGGTGATACCAGCCGCGGTGACCGTGGTCTCGGGTGTAGAGGGGCAAGGGGCAGGTGAGGTGTGGGGTTGCGTGGGTCAGATGAGGGTAGGAGAGACGGAGACAGAAGCGGATAGAGAGCGAGAAAGAGAGAGGGAGAGGAAGCCCTGACGGTGTAACAGGGCGATGTCGGCGGCAGGGGCCGGCTGGCGGAGCGCGCGAAAGGGATGGGCGATCCCACGTGCTGCGCTCCCATGCATAGAGAGGGCTCATGTTTCCCTAATGCAGCCCGATAAATATTTAAGCATAACGTAATCGGTCGGATTATCCTGGGAGAGAAAGGGAGACCGGAGACGGGCCGGCAAGACGGGCCGGAGCGAGAACGAGAAACGGGGACGAGAACGCAATCCGTAATGCTCGGTCATGTTCCCTATTGGCTCGCGAAGTAGCGTCTTTCGTAATCCCGTACAATGACCGTGCCACCGTCCAGGATTGGAATTTATCTAATATGCCCCACTCCGGCCACTTCGCTCCTGCTTTGAATTTTTATTCGGATTATGTTCTGGAAATTGTTTCCGGCAGTATGTGCGAGGATCGCGCCGGTGAACGCATTCTACGTGACTATTGACCGTCCCTCGGTGTTGGGGCGAGTGGATTCTACGTTTTCTAATCGAGTCGTCGTGTTGTGAATTCCGTTCTTGGGGCGAGGCAACCGTTCAGTGAATTGGCTGGATTGATGACTATCATTTCTGAATTTTGCATGAAAGGGCGCCACCGTGGGACGACTCGGGCGTTTGGAAAAGATACTACGAGGCATATGTAGTGGAGTTATAGACCCATCTTTGATTATGTAATACCATTTGTACGACTAGTGTATCATTTATGTATTCGAGCGTATATATCTGTAATAACACACCACTTTTATGAGCTTTGACTTCAATCTTAAAAATTATTTTTATATTACCATTTCAATCGATCTTTGAACATCTCTCCTACCACTAAAGTCGAAGAATACATTCGTATCTTTTCCTTAAGTCGCTGTATCCCATCATTCTTCGTTTCAACCGACCCCATCAACCTCCGGGCGGCTTTCCACGGGACAAGTAAGCGTCAGACCCGCGATCATACGCTTTCGTCCCCTGTAGCGTGAGAGTCACGCGGCCGCGTTGTTCTTTTTCGAATTTCATTTATCGTTCGTGAGGCGGCAGGAGAGGGTTACCGCTTTTACGGGCGACAAAATACCGGCCAATCTGTCCACCCTGCAACCACAGCGGCAAAATAGTTCGGTAGAAATCGGCGATAGGGGAGTCGGTTATAGAGGGGAGGGAAGTAACGCGGGACTGGCCGGTGGGTGGACAGTTGAAGAGAAGGAGAAGGGGATAGGTGGCGGGGCGTAGGGATGCGGCGGATGAGTTCGTCCAAAAGCGCCAGGAGGTGCACGGGGTGGTTAGGCAATTTTACGCTCTCCCAGTTACAAAAACCATTTACGCTTAAATGCTCTCGCGTCCCCCAAAGTCCCACAACCCCTCGATGTCCGCCGCTGCTGCTGCCGCCGTCGTCCCCCTTTCCCGCCGCCACTTTTTCCCCCGTGTCCCACCTACTCCGCTTCGAAATTCGCTGCCGCCTATTCGCTCCATGCCGTGACACGATGGACAGCCACCCTCCAGGGGCTTCGATGTCCTGCAAATGTCCGGCTAGAATACCGGTGGATGTATCGCGATCGAGCCGTCCCAAAAACGAAACCCACCAGCGGTACGGGTAGGGTTATCGTTAGCAGCACGAACGGCCATAAAAAATTTGATAAAAAGTTGCCCGGTTGGTGTACATAGGTGGTGATACTTGTTCGTTGTAAATTTATTTCGTATTTTTCGTTTCTTTCCATCGTTTTTTTCCCTCGGCCCTCTTCGTTTCCGCTGTATCGAGCATGTCTCTTGGGGATCCCGCGCGCCGCCTCGGTTGTTTGTCTTCTAACGGACTGAAATTTCATTTCGCGCGACTTTGTAGAATGTTGTCCTCTGGATGAGGTTTGCCGAGACGGTTGTGCGATGTTTTATGCGGGCTACGGTAACATAATGTTTTGGTGCACGTTTTACTCTTAAAATTGGATTTTAAGGGAGTATTTTGAGAAAATGTTATACTGTCAATCGCACTTTTATTCGTATTTTCGTGTACGTTTTAGAGTTTGAATCGTTTACTTATAATAGCGATACAAATACCGCTGAATAGAAGATTTAATATTTCAATTTTTGAAAGATTGAAAGGGGCGCGAACAGGCTTGCTGCATATGTTATACTAGTTTCTTGGTCCAAGTCGGAGCCGTTGGACGTTGCTCCGTAACTCGTGTTCGACTTCTGAATACAAAATTGATGTATGGGAAACGTACGATGTCGGACAACTTGCGGAGTTGCCCATAGTAAGGACTTCTTGCCTGTCGGACACTTTCGAGGTTCGTTCTTCAACTCCTGTACCCTGAAGGACTCTCGCTTTTGCAGACTTGATCAGAATCATATGAAACTTTTCGACAGTCTCAAACATTCTTATTTCCAGTTTTACAAAATGATTAGATGCTTTATAACCTTCTTACGAATTACTAACTCAACTGTAACACAAAAGATGAATAAAATAAGTAATATCTTCAGTATTCGGTGCAATAAAATCACTATTTCTCGTGCGTCATTCAAAAACCACTCTTTCGCCATAAAATATAAAAATACAATTTTGAAAATTATATAATCCTACAAAGGTTAAAGACAATTTTGTTTCAGTGAGACAAAAACAAATGAAGATCTTGCCACGATATCTAGCAGAATTTAAGAACGGATAATGAATTTAATTAAGGAACAAAAACTAGTGCCCGTACCGGAGGTTAGGTGCGTGTCAACAACACCGCGCGGTGGCTCGCGCGCGGACCTGGAAATCACGTATTCATCGTCGGTCCATTCGTAACCCGTTGTGTGGTCAAGGAAGGGGTGAGAAATGACGAGCGTTGGAGAACAGAGAGAGAGAGAGGGAGAAAGAGAGAGAGAGAGAGAGAGAGAGAGAGAGAGAGAGAGAGAGAGAGAGAGGCAGAGAATACGAGGGTAGGAAAGAGGCAGGCTGAGAGAGGGTTGACGGTGGAAGGGGGAAAGCGATTAATTTCACAGCGCGATTCATAATGGAGCTCCATCAATCACTGCCGCCAGTTACGCACAGAATCGCGCGCGGTGGCCGAACGAGGACGATAATTAATTTCGAAAAATTATTAATCGCAATAATGTCCTCATTTACATAGCGCCGTGCCGGTCCGACTGTAGCGTTAATCAAGCGATTCGTTAAAATGCCGCCGGTACAGCACGGTTCTCGACTACTTGGTTAGAGATAATTTAGCTAATAGAGTGTCAGTGATGTAACAGTCTATTGAGACCCAGCCTCAGAATCATATTTCCATATAAATTTTGTCACGGGTTTAACTCGAATAGAACGTTTCGCCGGGGCTTGGGTAACTGGATTCTGCGTTGTAACCCGAACTGTATTTCTGTTATACCCTATAAGCTCCACAGAAAATTATGCTAAGTTCTTCGCGAACTTGGTCAATCTGAATTCACGCGTCGGAACGGACGCGAAGTGAATACTTACCGCGAACTGCTCGCGGATGTTGAATACCCATCTCCCTAACTGAAAATATGAACGTGCTGGGAACTTCTGGCCCCTGAATCTGTTCCATTTAATATTTATTCGTTGTTTTTAGCGACTTTTATCGTTATTTGTAAATATTAATTTTATGAAATTTATGATAAGTATATCTACCTGTGTTTTTGTTAGATACTTCGTTGCTGCCATTAATCCTGCACTAATTTTTTAGAATTATATTAATCTAGTAATTTAATTTAATTCGATTCAATAATTCAATGCTTCGGGAAATCAATCTTATGATGTAAAATCTTTTTGTTGCAGGTATGTAAAGGAACACATCTCCGATATTCTAATCTGCCATCAATTGTTACAATATTGGTAAGAGAAAATGTTCCATAGTATATTACAATTTATGCAGGATGTCTGTACAAATATAATCAGTCGTTTCTCAAACTAATTTCAACGACAGTGCTGTAATAAGTAGTAAAAGCAGTATGCAGTCAGACACTATAGAGTCTTCATTTCTATCTGTTAAACAATGATATAAATACATTACAACCACAAAGTTCATTTTCAAATCAAGTATTGTATGCATCTTTTTATTAACTTGAGTGGTATCTGATTAACATTAAAATGCTGGGAAACATGATTTTAAAAACACATTATTTTGAACATAATATTTGTTGCTTTGAAGTATCTTTCCATAAACATTTGTTTTATTTCATTAAGTCCAATGAGAAATTTTACCATAAAACTTTAGGTGACTCACCCTATGTATATATTCGTGTGTGTGTGGGGGGATGTGAGTGTGCGTGCACGTGTGTTTATATATATGTCGTAGTACGGATCGTGGTTAACAGCCCGCGACGTCGTAAATTGATAGTAAATGTCACATCCGGATTGCAGAATAAGAACGCTCTCCTGTGGGAAAGCTCCTGCTGCCAGCAATCACTTAGTCGCTTACTCTGCGGAGCATGAACGTCGCTCGCATTGCTTGCTGACGCTCGTAAGTCCAAGACATTGATATTCCCCTGGAAGACCAGGAGAGACAGAAATGTTAGATTTAACAGAAAGTCTCCGCGTTTGGGAAACGACTATGACCGGTGGATGAAAATCTCGCATAGACTAAAACTACCTTAATTATGTTAATCGCGGCATAATCAGCATAACACAGAGACGAGGAAGAAAAAAATTACGATAATTCGAAATTTAAGATCAATTTTAAGTTTCTAGTGAATAATACAGGATAACAGGCATAATGCAATGTTTAAACAGAATTTGATTTCATTATTACGCCCGAAGAAACGGCGACCGTATAAAATGAGTAATGAATATATTTTCAAGATTACACCGAGCACATAAAATCTGTAATTTTATTACAAAGCATCGGGTTGTTCGTGCTTGAACAGCAAACAGTGGTTTACTTAGCACAGTTGCCTAATCAGGGAACGTTACAATTGGTAAGGGACTCGCGAGCCGGCCCTTATTGGCTAAACCCCGCACCCGACCTTTCGCTCCGATGCATTTACTCGCGTGAGACACGAAAATTAATAAAATCTGGAAATTACAACTTAGACGCCGGCGAATTTCGCGAGGGCGCAATGGATGTCGAACGAGATCCCGTATTCGTGCGCGCGGCTGAAATTTATTTATTCAATAATGACCCCCGCCGGTTTTTCGTGGCCGTGCTTCGGCGACAGGTGCACGCGACCACGCGAAACGGTTAGGTACCCCGCCATATTATGTCTTGCATGGTAACCCCGGCCATTACACGTTTTTATGGAAAATATCTGATCCCTGGACATTTCCACGCGACATTGTGTCCCGGTTACACGATCTGTTCTCCAGCAACGGGGGAAGACAACGTTTTTCTTCCCGGTCTGCGTTCGCGTTTCGCATCCGCGCTCCGCAAGAATCGACGGCGGTGGCGGCCGGGGAAAGGAAACGAGTAAACGAGCGCATTCGCTGAAGTAACTGCCAGACAATCGATAGGTTGCCTATCCTTGTAACGCTTCGTTGTGTCTCTCAATTTCGACTGGGGGCTTCATGAATACCCAATGGCCCGGGAGGAACTCCGAACCGTTCTAGGAACACCGGCTGGCACCGAGACCCGTTTCCATCCCTTCGGAATCGACGTTACAACACGCGATCCCGCACGGCGAATACGCTCGGCCGCTCAGTGACTCTGATGAACCAATAAGACGACGATTTCGGCAATCGTCCGGGGATCGTTTTCGTTTCCTTTCCCTCGCTCGATCGTCCTTTTGGTTGATCTTATTTTTTAAGGAGAACCGGAGAAAGGACTGAATTAAAGTGTCGTTACAGATTGAAGTTTCACTATCTTCTCCCATGGATCGTTTCGATTTGAATTGTGAGATCTGAATTGTGTTTAGACGGATGTATAAGTTATACTGTTTGTTCAATATCGAATTCTTTCTAACGCATTGTAATATTCGATGAGCAAGTTTTGTGGACTTGAGAAGTTTGTTCCGTGTCACTTATAAGAACTACACTTTTATTATTAGCATCAAAATTATTCTGTACACTCCCATAAATATAATGATATATTTTTTAACAATAATGTAAACATATGGATATGCTTAAACAATTTCTGAATAAGCGAGACCCGATGATGTGATAGGTCAATGATCCTTCTTGTCCATTGGACATTTTACTCGATTTCAAATCGAGCACAGTGAAAGGCGATTAGACCCACGTTGAAATTCCTTCGGCACAGGGATCAAGGGACCATAAGTTCGCGTGAATGGTTTCTGAAGATTAATCGATTATATAAACAATTTAGCAGAGTGAAGGGGGAATAGGACGTGCAGCATTAACGCAGAAGTTCAAAGGAAACGGAGCATTTTGTTCCGAGTCAGCCAGGGTTGATTCAAAGTTGGCAATGTAAATCGCATTTTCATGAGTTTCTTGAGAGCCTGCCGCGAAGCATTAAGGGTAAATGGTATGGTCTATAAACGCTAACCACTCCTTGAGTGGAGTGCGGATTTGGTGGGGCACCCGGTAGAAAATTAGGTCGACGTCTGGTACTTCAATTAAATCCCTACCCTAGGGCTCAACCACTGTCCAGTTTCATTTCAGAAGTTTCCGCACAATGGACCATTCCCATCCGGAAGATCCGTTCGACACGAAGGACGCGGAGAGTTCCTGACTCATGGATCCTTCTGCCGAAGCTCCGCGACGATAACCTCGCCGTAATTGGTCCAAATGCTTTGCCCGGCTCTCCGACTGGTTTCAGCTCGCACCAAGAACTTTCTAGATTAAACGCTTAATTACACGACCGCTATCTCTTTTGGCCAAGGAACCCCTGAATCCTTGTCATGCCATGCTGCAATGGACGAAGATACTGCGAGTCTACGCGCGCTTCCTAGAACACTATATTTCATTAAAATCGATCTCGTCTAATGAATGAAAAGTAGTTCCACCTTGTACGATGTTTCATTCAATTTTAATCGTGCTAAAACCATTTTTAGACGGAATGATAGAGGAATCAATTTTCTCTATATGTAGAATTTGAAAGTGTTGCAATCACTTTCGTTGAACATACTTTAGCTTTAGAATACAGATGCAGCTAAAATAGACCTAGATAAATTCTGATATATGAAAACTCTAAACGCTTCTTTGATAGATTTACTTACAGTATCATTTTTCTTCGAGTTACATTTTGAGTATTCCTACTTTGCGAAACTGTTTTTTAACACACGATACTCCATCCAAAATGAAACAGTGGAGATTATTTACACTAAGAAACTGGAGGCTAGGGTTTTAGAGGAATCAGTGTCAGTGATTTTACACTGAGCATTCCCAAACCTATCCTCGTATGTGCGTCCAAAGGAACCACGGTATTGCGAGTCTTTCACCAGCCGATTGAAATGCTCCTCAACTTCTCTAGCTATCTCCATACAGACTATCGAAATTTCTGGCTGTTTCCAAGGATTGGTCATTAACCGTACCTACCCCATTGTTCCCGAAGGCGAACTGGCTAAAACGTACACAATACGGTCTCAGACTCGCCATTATCTCCAAGATTATCGGTGGCTGTTGCAGCGTGGTTTGCACCTTCCTAACTTCGAAGTGGCCGAACATTCCTAGGGTAGAATTTTTAAGTTCTAGCTTTTATCGCCCAGTGGACTCTTGTACATAAACGGCTGATTTAATCGCGCCAAACTATCCGGTCATACTACACATTTTCGGATAATTCCGCGGTGTAGTTCTGTACTATTTATCTCATAGAAGCAAGAGTCTTCAGTTTCGTAAATACAATAGAAGAGAGCATCCACACATTCGCAACAATACTTCTTAACAGTCATACTTGCCAATTATATTATATCAAAATTAATCGAAATCGTTTGAATGTATTATTACAAATTTTTCGTCGACTACTCGGGGTAGAAGCAAATGTTTTCGACTGCGATTAAATGTCAAATAACAATTTACAGAAGGGAAACGCCAATCACCGTAAGATTAGGTTCAAATGCGTGCAAACATCCGGAAAACTCGTAATTTCAGTCGGAGAGCCCGGTAACAAGAAAAACGACTATAAAAGGATCATGCGTAAGAGTACGGGCTGCTCGAGGGGCGGAAGGGGCGGTCGGGGAAGGTAAAAGTCGTAGTATTCGGAGAAAATAACGTAATTGGCTAGGAATAGCTCGGTGGGTCGGCTCGTTAAGTTTTATTAATCCCATGCAAAATACAAGTACGGTGGAAAAGTTCGAATACGGAAAGTCTCCATGGACGGCGGCAAGGGAAGACGGAGGAAATGGCGACGGGACTGACGAGCAAGGATGGATGGAGGCCGATGCTCGGATTGATCCGAACCAGTCATTCTTAATTAAATATAATTGCGGAGGTCAGGTCGATGGGGCTTCGATATGGTTCGATTTCCTTTCGAAACGGGATCCATCGGGGTAGCTTTCGCAAAAGTTACGCCGGAACCGGGCTTTTCTTTTTCTTTCGAAGCCGATGGCCTTCGATGCTTCCACGATAACTATCTCGGCCGCCTCGCTTCAACCCCCCGCCCTCCCAGAAAGCTCCGACTTTGAAGGAGGTCTTGGAAACTTTTTCAATCGGCGACCTCTCTCACGATTCAGAGGCATTGATGGCGTTGGAAGGAATATGAAGTATTCGCCAACTATTTCCATCATTCTATAGGTTCCTTAAAAAAAAGCTTGATAAAGGCATTGTGCAGGGAGTTACCGAATCAAATTTTTCGGTGAACCGCTCACTTCCGCGTGTTGCCGGCCACGTGTCGCCGTTTCTGTAAAAAACTTTGGGTACGGTACTTTAACTCGTTGGTACCCAAGTGATTTATTATTCGAATTATCAGTTGCAAAGGAAAATAATACTGTTACGATAAGTATATAAGATGTACAGTTTAGACTTGCGTCCGTTGAGCTAGTGTTATGAATAGGTATAATTCTTCGAGGGAATAAAACTTCGAATTGATAGGTCGTTTAATTAGTACAAAAATATCATTGATTGACAGAATCGTCTCGAATCAAAATTCATCGCTATCGCCGTGTAATCAGATTCCGTAGTTTCGCCGAACTGGAGTCTCGTTGATCCTTTTGGCGAACTGAGACAGATCAGCTTAGAGATTTCGTGGATGTTGAGGAAATAAGAAGAATCGGAAGGGGAGAGGCAGTGTACGGGCAGATTTTCTCTTTTCCACGACGGAAAACACTCCCGGCCGATAGCAACGGTAGCCACGAAACGAAAGTGTGGGACAAAAAGTAGATAAATGGTGACTGGATAGTAAGGGTGGGCCAATCTATCACGCCCCAGGGGAGTGTTATTGACAGTGCAAGAACTGTCTAACCCTCGGCCTTCCTTTCTCCCCGCGGCTGTTTTCTCACTCTCGCTGCGGCCTTTCTCTCTTTCCTTGTTCTTTCGGAGCGTCCTCCACCCCGAACCTGTGTTTCGTCGATTCACATTCTTCTTCCTCGTCTGTATGAGGAATGTCGAGATAAAGGAAGCTGATCCCTTGGAAAGAACATGACATGGAATTCGTCGTCAACGGCCATGCGTTCGCTTGCCTCCTCAGACATGCCATAGTGCTGAATTATGTCTATTATTAATCTTAAAATAATAATGAAGTCCACTTTAAGTTGAAACCGTTCTAGATTCCTATCTGAGATGTTTTTGACGCAAAACTTCTCTGCCAATTTCAAGATGAAGATTTCATTCTGTATTCTTGCAGATTTCTCATTACACGTTTCATTTTACACTTTTACGCTATTAACTCGTACATGAGTATCCATTCAATAACGAAAACATTTTCAACAACGAATTTTGAAGCCAACGAACCCTAACTCTAGCAGACCTATTTAAAATTATGAAACGACGTCCAATATCGAACCTTTTCCGCCGTAACCGACCACTTCCCACGGGTACAGCAGATTTAATGATCGTTAATCCAAAGACGCCTGATCGGTTAAAAGCACCGCGTCATGGCGTGGCTGAGCGAGCGACGAACGCCCGGATAAATCTGTATACACGGGCGCAACCCGGGGTGCCGCTTTTAAACTCATCCCCTTAAGAGGCCAGCAATTTTGCGAGAAGTTATTTCAGCCACGGACGGGATATTGACTTCTCGACGTGTAACTCCCCTTAAATGGCCACGGTAACATTAGTAGCGTTGACCACTTGGGCGCACGTGCGCCTCCGCGCCGGGCAGGATGTACGGTGTTCGTTCGCCAAGGCTGGGATTTCCTCCTCGAAACCGGAAGCTTAAGAGCGGCTCGCCCGGTGGAGTTTAGCTAATGCCTAATGACGGGTCGTTTCAAATATTTACCGCCCGATTCCGCGAACTCCGGCCACGACCGTAAACGCGATTACGTCCGACCGTAGGGTATACGATAGCTATCCCGGGCCACGAGAAATCCCCGGTAAGAGCAGCCATCGATCCGGCCCCCGAGCTTGGATGAGAGAGAAGTGGGTGGCGGAGGGGGTGTGGGTGGCGTGTCCCGTGAATTTTCTCAAATTACGGAATCGCGGGATCAGGCCGGAATGTCCCGGAGGCCAATCTGCCTCTAATCCAGCGGCCCCTTTCGAAATTTATTCATATAACGCCGCCGTTCCCGTTTCAGCGTCAGGGAACGAAGGGATGGGACGAAGGGTACGTAGCCGCTCGTTGCCGGTCTCATCATGGAAACGTTTAATGGAGCCATCCGTGATCCCCGCGTGCACTTTTGTGCCGTCGCGTGAAAGAAAAAGGGGCCACGCGTCGAATCGTGAACGCGTCTCCTCTGGCTCCCTCCCTCCCTCCTCTCACTCTCCCTCCCTCCCTCCTCCCACCCTCTTTAGTCGGTGGTTCAGTTAGTCGGGCTTGCATCACGGACGACAACGCTCATTGTTGGCCCCCAGTTTTTGTCCTCTGGGACGATAGGCGCCGCGATATCGTCGCCCCGCTGCTTTCTCGTCTAACTAGGCACAGCTCGCTCGCTCCTTCGGAAAAAAGCAAAAAGAATGCGGGGGAATACCCAGCTGTCGGTGCGCGAAGGGAATCCGTCGCGACGCGACGCAGCGCTGAGAAGGGTGGCGGCGTCGCGATGGCATCGCGTGCCACGAGCGGAGCCGGAGATTCATAACTGAGCGGCGAGGGGACGCCCGGCGCAGCGAACGAAACGCGGCACGGTGCTTCGTATTGTTTCGACTTGAGTGGCTTTACTTCGCTGTCATCATCATTTTCAATTAGCCCGCAACGACTGGGTGACGGTGTTCATTGAGCGGGCCGCGCGCCCTCTCTACCCTTCGGTGACTTATTAATTATTAAGCAGCCCCGTATATTACGCTAATTAAAAATTCAAATAACGCCGAACAAAGTACCCGCTTCCGACGTCCACGACCGTGACGACGTTCAATGGGTTTTCGTTTATGCTCATTCTCCTTTCGGCTGCGTGTACTTTACCACGGTACTTTTCTGAGAACGTGTCTATCTTTATTTGCTAGAGGACTTTATCGTTACTATATAGACTGTTAGTATACATTTCGTAAATCCTTCCATGGATTTTGAATAATTTATAATGCGAGTATGTGGAAGCTATTGGAGGAGGATTTAGTACACATGTATTTTATCTTTCCACAAATCATGAAAACAGTAGTTTGATTTATCGAGACTATATAGATTAAAATTGTTCTCATCTTTTTACTGTAGTTGCTCCTGCATGTACTAATCTCGTTCTGTTTACCATTCTCTGTGAAATTTTACTTTTTCTTCAATTATCACAACAATTTACTTCATTCCATAACATCTTCTGAAATTGTTCGAAACCTATGCCAAGCGTAATTGGAAGAAATACGTTCGCAGGAGAAATCTGCGGCCATTGACTTCGTAATTCAAGATTAACTCATAATTCACTTTTCTATAAATTGGTGTTATAGTCACTGAAGTAACGAAAAATCGTCCTTGATCGCCCATCTTGCTCGGCCCCGACGGCGAAAGTTTCACGGGTCTTTGATGTCCCCCTTATCTTTTCTCCCATGGCCGTGGTCCTCCCACGATTCCCCTATTTCATTCCCCTTCCTTGTCGGGCTTGCGGTGCGCGTTTGCCAGCTTGAGTGGAATTAGCATAACCAAAGCAGCTTTGATCAATCGTAACGGCACCTCGTTGCGGGACTATGGCCATTAGTATGCACCATTGACCGTGAGTCGGCACCGCGTAATTAGCATAATATAGCGATATCATAACGTGCGTACCGGGAAATGTGTTGGCTGCAGCAATCGTTGGCTAGGTGGACATCAGGCTCTCCGCGAGAGAGACGGACAGTGCAGCATCGTTCTGCGAAGCCACCCCTGACCCTCTCGGGACCAGATCCCCGCGTCCGAGCGTACGTGAAGCGGTTTCACCGGTCACCATAATGAACTTCGATGTCGTAAACCGTTGGACGAAACAGCTTCAAACTGTTGTCGCAGATTTCACGGGTTGCCGCTCTCGCTGACTCACAAATGTCGTCGTCCTCCATTGAATCCGATTTCAGAATATAGGTACGTTACGGATCAGGTGTTTCATCGCGAGTCATTTATATTTATCTGTACTGTATATAGTTTTACGATCCATTTTAATCATTTATAGCATAGAATATTTCATTCATTCATACAAAAAATTGAGCATTATCTTCAGTAAATCACAATTTTAATACTTCTAAAAGTATTGCGGGTATTCCAGGTTTAAATGATCGCTCTGCACCGTATTCATACTATAGTTCAAATTATCATTCAAGGTTATTAAAATCGATGGAATGGATTCTGTTCTGTGCGATTACCAAAAGTCAGATTCTAATAACGTTTCGATAATGTTGTCAGTGTATCACATTGAAGAGTTCCATTTGTAAAATCATCAGCGTCGAAGCATCGATGGTAATGCACATCGTTGCAGAGTAGTTTACCCCATGGCATGAAATTATGCTACGGCCGTAACTGTGATTACTGCGCGATAATACCCGACGCAGATAACACAGTGACAGCAATTGTTATTGCGAAGAGGAAACGACGTTGCCCGCCTCGCATGCCGTCCATTGGAAACTTATCCATTCATTGATTACGTTTCTGGTTGGCCGTATCAGGGGCTTCGGGTACATTCGTCGATGGAAAATTACAACCTTCGCTTCTCCGCGGTGAGACGGGAAAAACGGGCTGCAAATGGACGTGGCTCGTTTACTTCGCGCGCGCGTTTACCGTTCGATCGGAATAATCGACGGAGAAGAGTACTGTCGGCCATCGCGGTTATTAAATTACAATTAAAATTAACGAATCGATGCTCACGAGACATAATGTTTCGCGGCCCGGTAAACTTTGTTCACGTTAATTAATGTTTCTTCGTTAGCTGCCATTCGATACATCTCGATAATGGCATTAATACCCAATGTCTCGATCTAAATGGACGTTCCATTTTTCATGCCATGTCGAATGGAACTTTGATACGCAAAAATGAATTTATTTACCAAATATTTAAACAGAGTTTTGATTGGCATTAATTCTGTAACCAAAATTTTCTATTTAGTTTCTCAATTCAAACTTCAAAAATTCAATGAAATTTAATTTGAGGAAATACAGGCGCGAAGACAGTTTTTAGATAATAGCAAACGTGTTCAGTCATATTTTCGAAACATTTAATTTACATCTTCGATACGACTAAATCTTCTCTCATTCACTTCTTGATACATTTATTGCAATCTACTTTTTCGTCATCCCCGAACGACGGTGGATACTTACCGAATCGTATCAGTATAAAGTGGAATGCATTGAAATGCAAATCTAAGGAGACCAATGCAACTGGTGTCTGGCAATAAACGGCAAAGTTAGAATTCCATTAAATTTGAACGCTGAAATCTATTACACAAGAATAGTACGATTGTTTTGTCGGGGGTAGGGACAACATGAGTTCGTAAATTCCCAGGGAAAAAGGTAGACAGAGACATAATCGGGAACAATTACTTTTCCCGATAAAGAAAATCTGTCAGGGCCGAGGAATGATTAGCGTAACTCAAAATGAAGAGTAAAGTAATCTACACGGTTCGCGGATAGCCGTCGCGCTATCAATTTACGCCGTTCAACACCAGGATGCCGGTGGAGGGATCGAGAACGGAATATAACATCGACGATGTCATTCCGGCTGTCGATTCATTGATTATCGATTTGGTATAGGTGCCCGAACTATAGGAGGCTTTATGCACGAGTCACGTCGACCGAACAAACACGATGGTCGCGTTCGTTTGGTCGTGCGCACACAGAGGGGCCACGGCGCGGTTCGGGAGGATGGGAGGTTAAGATACGATATTTGCAGGGTTATTAGATAGCAGTTGCAATTCCCCGCGCTGGCCGCGCAATATCGATCGTGCATTTACCTGATGAGCTAGCCATGCGTTATGAACACCCGTAGGGATAGATAGTCGCTCGGGTTTCATATGTAAAGAGTGCCGATGATTACGACGGCGCATCGTGGCTTTATGCTTCTTATTCACTCTATCTTCCCCGCCCTTCTCTCTCTACCTCTCTCCTCTCTCTCTCTCTCCCACTTTTTTCTCCCTTTCTCTGATCTCCCGTTCTCTGTTCGTTTCCCTCTGTTTCCCTATATCACTCGTCTTTCACCGTCATTGGACTTTTATCGTCTCTGTCCGCCAGGAAACGGGCGAAACGAACGTATCGGTCTGTCCCGTGGGCCGGCAGTGTGCAACACAGTCCACGGATCGTCACGGTTTCGAAGCCAATGAAACCGACGGCCAATTTATGAAACGCAACGACCCGTGAAAGCGATCCTTGATGAGATACACCGTGCCATCCTCCGCGCACCGAAAGAATAATCCGAATTCATTGGATCGCGACCGACGCGACCCGACGCGACGCCGCGCGGCGCGCGGTTCGCTGGTAATGCAAGCTGGACAGAACCGATCGGACGTTGCGTGTTCAGGTGTTGCTGATGATGTCCAACTGGACTTCCCGGCTGTCCCGTTATTTATTGGCGGCACGGTATTGCGGATGGTGCGGTTGTTTTGCTGAATCGCTAATCCAGATTTACGTGTAATTGACGATCCATACATTAGGGAGCACCGGTGATTCTAATCGGCGTACGTTACGCTGGATTATTTGGCGTCACAGAGTTGCCGACTGTTGACACGCTATATATTACGTAATATGAGCGGCGAACAAATGAATTCGTTCAATAGTCGTGTTACGATTCTGACTCGAATCGTGTCTTATTGTGGCTAATTGTTTACCATGTTCACGGAGATTGTTTAAGATTATTATAATGACAGAGTTCCGAACATTTGTTGCGTAGGTACGGAAACCTCGTTAATTGTGAAATGGACATTTTCATAGAATTTAATATAACTTTATTTCACTTCGAAATTATCGATTTATGACAATTCAATTTTATTTAATTATTGGTCCGTTTGAACTTTTTGATAAAAATCTATTATTGGATGCACTTTCACGGTCTGTTTGTTCCCAGTACGCTCATATTCATCGCATTATGTGGAAAACATTAATGTGAATATAGCGAAATGTACGTTCCAATAAGCTAGCTGCATCCAGTTTGAAGAGAAACTTTTATATTAGGAATGCGAAAAGTTTTGACGTTATATATTCATCGGACAGTCGGCTGTGTCAGCATTTATTAATTGAAATACCGAATTACTATCGAAAATAGTGAGTTCTGGGGAGTCGAAGTTTCCTATGAATGAATCGAGTTAAATAATTTTAAATGTTTCCTCGGTGAAATGTTCGCAATGAGAGGAAGAATGTGATGGAAGAGGGTATCGTGTGGACGGTACGATAATAAATCGACAAATAATTTGCGAGCGGAAAAATATGCAGGTTCTTCTGGGTATTCAGAGCTTTTGATGTGTAAATAATTCCACGCAATTATAGAGAATAACGTTCAGTTGCAGTATTTCGACCCCTCAGAAACGAGAAAACAATCAGCCGGAGAAGTGGCGGCGTACATCCACGCTTTATTTTCATCTGCACCGAATGCTTATACTATTGAACAATGAATCATTTCTCACAGAAATACTCCCTGCATTTAATCAACGCATATGAATTATAAACAATTGTTCCATATTTCATAACTAGTTTGTATTTTAAATATTTCATTTTAAAATTCGAATACCTTTATATCTTTTATTCTTTGCCTACTCCAGAAATTGCACTTTAATTAATCAAAACAATATTACAATTACGATATTATCTTCAAACAGTCATTTTCAATTCTACTGAATATCAATTATAACTTTCATCGCAAAAATCGTTCTTTAACATAAAATAAAGGATTATTGAGTGCAATTTTCAGTAGATCAATAGAAATTTCAATATTTAAGTTAAAAATATATCAATGGAAGCACCGAAACGTTCAAACCAACATTAAGAAAGGAATAAAACACGTATCGATGACAATTCTTTCACACTCTTCCCAGACATAACCCACAAAATGCACGAGGAACGTGTGACAGATGAGAAACCAGTGTCGCAGGAAATTGCGGATACAGATCTCATTAACGCGAGTCTTCCTGGTCGTTGTCGGTGGATTCCAGTGGAAACTGCGTAGATAAGCCGCCCTGGAGATCGGATTGTGTTCGCCGCTTTAGAAATCTGATAATACAGGACCCGGGCCCATTATGAATCGAACTGCAGTCAAATGCCAATCAAACTTCATTGTAAATCCGTAGCAGCGGTATGTGGCCTAATATCTCCCACTTCCATCGTGCACTCTCAAAGGTGGCCGGGTATGTATTGTCTTTGCGATTCCCCCGAGGCTGCAGCGACGACCACGGTCACGCGATTCCTCGCCACGTTCTCCGTTCCTCTTTTTCTTCAGCCGCGTCGTGCCACACCGATTTTTGCTTGGCGAGGCGCGTTTCGAGGGTCTCGAGATCGCGGCCAACACCGGAGACGTCGTGGAATCAAGTCGGTCGAGATATACGACAATAGTTCATCCTCGACTCGGTAAGTGGGTTATTATAGGAAGCTGTCTGTGCCGCCTCCGACACGGAAATTGCTTATGCATTAAGCAAATACCAGACAGATATTCCGCGCTAGAGCGAGCCGATCAGATCGTACGTACCTGTCGTAGATAACGGCGGAATTCGATTGCGATTATGACGCGCGTTCATTGCAGCTGTCTTTGACTTCACGCTCGAAGATGTTCCGCCGCGAGAACTCGCGTATGAATCATCACGATTCAAGAGAGTGTCGTAGATGTTCTGTCAGTCTGATGGAATAGTGAAGGTGTGGATTAAAGGAATATTATACGAATTATTTGAATTGATTAATATAATACATTTTTCCTGGGATTCTGTAAAATTAATAGGTATAGTTAACATTATATTACCAATCTTATAAATAATAGAATCTGTGCGCTAGAAAGTTGTCGGCCTAGTTAAAATTTCACGTTTAAACTCGGTAACGCTATTAATGCGCGCGATAGGTCGTTTCACTTGCCGCTGGGAGAGCATACTTCGCTTACCTCTACAATCGGCCGTAACTCAGCGAAAGTCGCGGCACTCCTCGAGGAAAACGCCTGCGCAGCAGTTTTTCGAAAAGAAAGGAGCGCGCAATAAAGTTTTGATGAAGTTCGCGCGGCGGCTGCGTCGCTTTATCATCCCGGACGGCGACCCGCTAGCTTTATCGTTCCCGTTACAATGCAGAAAATCCTTGCCCCGCGGCGTACACGCATAAATGTCGCGTAAAGGACCTATAAACGCACGGTTGCGGACACGTGCGCGGAAAGGTATCACGTGCGGTCGTGTTTCGCGCATTCGTCGCGGTTCGTTTGCTCGCACAACCGAGAAAAGAAGGAAAAAAAATCGGGTGAAAATGGTTCGCCGTCGATCGAACGATGGTCGCCGATCTTTTCATCCTCTCTTTTCATTTCCCCTGCCTGTCACAGTGTTACGAGATTGATTATGCGCGTTATTTTCGCCCTAATTGACCGAGATTCGAACCCATTGAAATTTAATGCCCGGACGCGTGTACGCCCATTGGACCGTGTGATCCACCGACATCGCGAAAACGCGACTCATAGAGGCTGATTATTAAACGGCACTATTCAGGCACGTAAACTGCCTTTTGTGCGCCGTTAATTAGATGGTTTCTGCGCGAGCAGGTCGCATGACTCGAAACAGTCACCGAAATTGTAGAGAAAAAGCAACACGTCTCGGTCTCGGCACCTGTGTTTGCGCGAGGTAACTTCAGCATCCAGTCGGATCTTTTGTGATGATTTCTGTAGCGAATTTATTGAAGCAAATGTCAACAGTATTAGTTCTTCTTTAAAATCAATTAAAATACTGTTTGCATGCCAGCCGTATCGGAATTTTGAAATAAATATCAACATATCGAAAGTAGAGGGAATTAAATTAATAATCATAGAATTCTTTTCTTTCTAGAAAATTCTTAATACATAGTATGCTACATTCCACTTCGTGTATTTTTTTTTACTCAATTTCAATTACCGTAAATGTAGACGATTAACAATTCTCTCTCTATCCTCCTAGGAACGCGCGGGGAGATTCCTATACGCGCCGCAATTTTTTATCGGCAGTTTCAAAACCACCGTCACATTTCGCAGCGCCCAGTACTAGCAGGTTCAGAAAATGGCCCCATCGCGCAACAAAAACGCTATTCGAGAGTTCGCGGAGCGTGAATGTGCGACCGGGTGTCGGCGAACACGCGTGCTTTCTCGAGAAATTATCGTGTTCGTGTGTACGAGCCGCAGAACACTATGAAAACGAACACGGCGCACGAAGTGGCGCGCGCCATTAACGGTTATCGAAATGGCCGTCGGGAAAAAAATTCCATATCCACCGCGGACTGGGCTCCGGCGGCCGAGGAAGCGGCTTTATGAACGAGATTTCATTTCCCGAGAAAACACCGCCAATACGCGGGCTTAGAGAGGCGAACCGATTTATTCCTGGGAATTCAAGCCGACCGATTCGTCCGCCGCTCTGTGCGGGAATTAGAATCCTCTTCTGTGCTCGCGCGCCGCTCGATTAAACCATTCTCTTCCGCACCCTCGCCCCACCCTTACCCGGCCTACCTCCTCCTTTGTGCCGAATTCGGAGAACAATTTTTTGATGACACGGATTTCTCTTGGCAGCCTTTGATCTGCGCCGGTTTTAGAGAATCGTTTCAGTTAGACCAGACGAATGTTTCATAGAATTTTACACGATTATTAATGCGTTTTCTACGTTCACCTAAATTCACACGGAAAGTCCACCGTTGCCTTCTTTCTTTTTATTAGACTTTATACTATGTTTACATAAATGAATTCTATTTCTCTTTAATCTGCTAGTCATCAGTAGTTTTCATGCTTTTCTTTGACTGATCTTCAGTTTTACCAAGTTTATTCAATTTCTTATAAGAATTGTTAATCATATTCGGTTAATATTCTATACCGTATACTCGGAACTCTTCTAGTAACGAATACAATTATCATAAACAAAACTTCATAGCATCGTCTTGTGTCATCCCTCACAGTCACATCGACCGTACCGCTGCGAACGCTACCAATCGATCCTAAGCGAAGAGTTTCTAAAAATCCTCCGGTCAATTCAATTTCAGCGAACGTCCGAACAGCCTCCCCTGACAGTTCCAGGGAGAAACACCGGCGTCCGTGAACCTCGTGCGCGCGTAAGCCGGCGCGGCGCGGCGCGGTACGGCGGATGCTTTAATTAGCCGGCGAGGAGGCGAGCACGTGGCAATTTAAACTTCATGACCTTAACTATTCGATGGTGTCGACGGGCAGAGAGAAGGTCGTAAAAGAAAAGGAGATAAAGAGAAGTGGGAGAGGCATGGCAGCAGCTGCGGAGGGTGGTCACGGTGAAGGGGATGACACGAACGGGGGAAAGGAAGAAGAGGCCGACAGCTCGAAGATGGCGGATTAACAAGAGCAGGAAGAGAGGAATAGAAGTGGGTGGTCGCGCGCGCACGGCTTTGACGAAGGGTTCTGCGGAGCAAGGAGAAGTGAATAAATTCGAGTCGCTCAGAGCCAGTCACGCACGCCTTGCGTGTTAATCATCCTGACTTATGTGCGGCAGCGCCGGTATCGCTCGGAACAAGCGATGGTGATAAACGTTCGATGCCCTGCCAGAACACTTCCACAGAGCTGCCGGTCGAGGTGATGGTGGCGTACGAAAATGGGAATTCATATTTGTAACTGGGAACCGGGCGAAGGGAAATGGCAACTGCGAACCGTTTGAAACGCTTGCCCTTAGCTGGGAAATTACTAGGATTGCTAAGTGAACGCGTGCATCTTCTCCTACCCGCTTGCATCTCTCTCTTATCTGTTCTCATTGGAACTGGCCTTCTCCTGTCTCAATTACTCTTCCTCTCACATTCTCGCTCTCTTCGTCTTTCGTTCTCTGCCTCTGGCCATAGTTTTTGCTGAACCTCTAGAAACTTTCTCCGTAGCCAGTGATTTAGGTGTTATAAATCTTGCTAGATTTGCGCGTACAATCAGCCACGGAACGACTACGCTCGATTGCAGGATAATTGCCTGCAACGTTGGCCTACTGGTGTATCCTTGAGAGCTTTATCGATGTTCCTTTTCTCCAGCCGGAGCTGGCCGGATCAGCGATTAATCTACCGCAAGGAGGAAACCGTCCACCGCGGAAATCGCGCCGACAAAATGGCGTCGGGGAACAGACCTATCGCTAGAAGTCGGGATTTAACCAAAAGTTTGAGAGCTGAAAATATTGGCATACTTCGGGATTGGATGAATCGCGTGCACTCTCTTCCACCGCAGAAACCGGCTCTGCAACTTTGATTCGCGATATTTCACGCGAACGTTTGACGGGAGCCGTTGTTTCGTATCGGTGAATTTATTCCGACGTAAACTAACCAAGGAAATCTGAGTGGTTCGAACGCTCCTGTGGAATATAAATTTTCGACGTTAACGGGGTAACGCGTCGAAGGAAATCGATTGGCTATTACCGAGGAAATATTTTCGTGGCGTAGACTGAGCACTTGTCGACGACGTTTGAGTAACGTTAATCGGGGATTTTAATGCTAACAATTCGTCGGAGGGTGGAAACAATGAAAAAGTGTATGTATGTGACAGGCTACGATAGTTTGGAATAATATGTAATAATTAACGTTTACGCAGATTGCTTGCTTTCCTGCTTACCATTTTATTATTCCTTAGTCGTACGTATTAACCGATAATATGCAAATGTTTCTACAATCTGTACATGTTTTTCAAGATTATCTCGTGTTGAACAATTTACATGAAACTTGTTAACAGTAATGTGCTACTTATTAAAAAAGAAACTTTCTAAAAAGTCTGCTTTTATTATATTGTGAAAGGACTTCAATTTTGGAGAAATTAATACAAGCACAGAAAGATTTCCCTCCAATCTTCTGTAGAAAATACTTCGAAAAGCCGAAAATAATCAGGACAAGACACTTTTGAAATGCTTCGTACATCGACAATTTCTTTTCTCTTGATTTCCCTTTTTTTCGCTTGAGAATACTGTAGAACCTTTACCTTGTGCCGCTTTGGGAACAAAAATCGATAGCTCCCTTTAAAACCTTGAAGCTTCGAAGTTCGATGTTCTACATTATTTTTCTAGGATAGAACGAAAATATCGTGAAAAGTAGTCGGTGGTTTCTTCGCGTAATTGCGGATCAAAGGACGTTAATCGGTTTGATGCGCTCGAGGCCGCGATTCCGCGTGTTTTCCCACGGAATACCTTTCCCGTCGAGTGGGCCCGGTACGCCGAAAATTTGTTAAAAACACGGGGGCGCGCGTGTACACGGGATAGAGCGGGAAAATTGGTTGGCAACAACGAATCCATTTTCCAAACCGTTGAAAATGGGTATACGCCTCTAGAAGCGAAACTGTTGCAGTATGGCCGATGAACTTTAACGCTCGGTCGGGCAACAATAACGGGGCTTTTATCGGGCAATTTTTAGCGAACGCCACCGCGCGGAGACCGAACGGATTCTCGAACTCCTGTCCGACCATTAAAACACTAAAGCGAGTTAATACTTTATAATCGGCGATGTCACGGGGATTTCGTAGACGCACGACCATTCTGATCTTGACAACTATTAGCATAGCCGAAGATCGAGAAAATGAGTTTTACCTTGCTCCAAGAGATACTAATATAAGTGTACTACTAAAGTAGATTTTGATAAGAATGACTTATTTACTGTTAGGATAATACATAGAGGAAGTGTTTAATAAATATGACGAAGATACAGTAGCGTAAAAAGAGGAATAAGAAATTTAGAAGAACGAAAAAATGTAATATAAATAAAAAGACGATGTGTACAGAAATTCAAAAGTGTACAATTAACATTATAATAATTGCTATAAAAGATACGTTTAAAATATTTATTTTCGTTCATCATATAAGTTATAAAAGTTATCCCATATCCGCAGGGTGAAGTGTAAAAAAATCGCGCGTTTGACTTTGTGGGAATATTCAAGAATAAAAGTGAATCAAAGGAACGATTCGAAAAGAAAAAGGAGCGTCGGTATTTTTATTTAAAAATGGTCGGAAGAAGATTCTCGGTCTCATAAAAGCGAGAACGCCGGCCGGAAGTGCAGAAAAGCATCGGCGAAGAAATGCATTAAGCGCTTTGCAAAAATGGAATCTTCTTACAAGAATGACAACCTTCGTCTTCCATTTTATTCTTTAAAAGGAAAGTTTGTCCTTTGATGTGTTTTTGCGCCTTTGCTCGCCGTCGCCGAGATAGAGCCAGACGTTCCGGCGAACAAAAAATCGCTTCCTTACGCAAATAAACCCGTGGCGGAGAGCGATGTTTCTCCGCGGGCAAGACTTCGGAAGAGTTAAAAATATTTATTGAAATCGAAATGGAGACGTGGTGCGGCGTTTAATCTTCGCAACCGGCCGAGTATATTTCCATGTAGCCGCTATTTACTTGAAAGCATTCGCGTCTACGGTAAACAGTTTTAGGAAATCCGTTACCCGTGGAATTTGAAACTTCGACAAAGAACTCGCTGCGTCGCGTCGATCCTCCGCGCCAACTGACCGAGACCGGAAACATGGAACGCCTGAGCTTCGATGAACACGCCTCGCCATCCTACCAATGAATCTTCGCCGCGAACGTAATAGTCTTTTGTCGTCGAATATCGAATTGTGGCAGACCGTCGAGTTAGTCGTTCTTTATTAACGACGTGAAATCTCACTTGGACCGGGTGTGTGTTTAGGTTTTCAGGTAATCAATTAAGAAAAAGGAAAATATTCTTTTGTATGTGGGCATTCTTTTCATTATGTTATGAATAATAATAACAGGTTTTCTTTATCACTGATTCTGACTCGATAGGATTTCAGTAATACTCGATATACTTTTCAACTTACCGCGAATGAATTACCTTTCGCCACAGATTTATCACACGTCCAAGAAAAACGGTCTCATCAAACGTTAAACCGACACCCGATTAATTTATTCCTACTCGCAAGAAATACGAGCACGCGTGCGCTCAACATGGAATATAAAATTACAATTCGTCGCATCGGCCGATATATAAATGCGTCCCATTCTCATTTTACCGCTCGCATTAATTACAGCGTCCTCATTTTCGCCGAGGGTCGAGAAAAATTAATTTTTCATTCAAAATAACGATCGTTGGACTGCGAAACAGGGGCGGCGAAAAAATTTCACTCATCGTCCGCGGGTATTCTGTCAGGTAACGTGTCCAGTAGCGGAAAAAGCGGGGAAAGAGGACCGAGCGTGGCACGAAATGCGATAAGAGGGTATCGGGGTCCGCGGTGGTAACGGAGCAGGGAGGAAAATCGTTCTTTTCGACTTACTGAAAATTATTTATGTCCCACACTAGTTAATAGAAAACTTTCTTGGCCGATCTGGTCTTATAGTTTCGCTCGCCGCGAACTATTCCGCTTCTCTCAGTTGCTCGCGGCTGTTCTAGCGACTGCTAGAGGAAAAACAAGTAGAAATAACAGCGACGAGACGAAAGAAACGGCGGAAGGGAACAGGGATAAGATGGAAGACAAGATCGTCGGGGCGATACGCGGGAGATGTAAGGAACAAGTTCGCGGCAAGTGACGAGAAGCCGACTTTTAACCGTCAACGGTGCGACGAGCGGAAGTGGATGAAGGCTGAAGGAAAAAGAGGCGGCGTCGGGAACGCCGGCGTGGGACGCGACGTGGCGAAGCACGTTGGTAAAAGAAAGCCTGGCGGAGAGGAAGGACGCGACGCCGAGGGGATGGAACGCAGGCGACGAACTGAGATTACAGCTAGGCGGTAAATAACACGTCACTCGCTACTCCGTTTACTTTGCGCCGCCATGGGTGACGACGCTGAAGTTTGACGAGTGCAGAGTATCCTGACGGTGTTCTTGCTTCCCTACCCCGGAAACCGGCTAACAGGAGAGCCCCAGGACGAACGGTCAGGGGACAAAGAATGTGCTCAGATAGTAATTAAAGTGCCGAAAAGTTCTAGATATAGATTATCGAAATTGCCGACGTCGATGTGGATTACTTGTCATAAAGGACTAGACTGTGCACTGGGGAAATTTTAAGAGACATCGATGGACGATGTAGAAGACAAGATTCTCAGTTGTTGATTCTTGTGTTCTATTTTATGTCACTTGCGAGGAAATGTGTAAGAAGTTCATTTTTGGGTACAAATAGGAAGAAACATTTATGCATTGAATTTTTTGAAAGAAAACTAGCTCTCCGCATTCTTTATTCTTCACGGGCGTGGCCTGTCAGCGGAAAGGATTCGTTCCACGTAAAAATACCCGTCTCCACGGATGCTAGCACCTTGACGTGGTGATGTCATCATTGGTGATCTATGATCGATTCCCAATATAGACGGGGCCTCCCCGAGCAATGAATTCACCTTAAGAGCATGAAATGAGCGCACCTCGGTGAAAGCCACTTCATGGTAATTACATCGGCGATCCCCCGATCATCTGGAAGGCGTTAAAGCGCGAATGAAATCAGCCGGGAACACGGGGAAAAAAGTAGCCGGGGGTTTACAGCTCACCGCCATCCCGTAGCGACGGTGGATGATGGATCGGTTCGTGCTGGAATAATGGCGGCGTTCCGTCGTAACAGCCATTTCGTAATTACACCGGCAGTGATTCGCTTGCCTTCGTCTTAGCTATCGGAACCCATCAATAATCTTTCCTCGTTCTTTCGATCTGGCCGTCGTCGCGCCGCTCTGTCGAGCGGCGCTTAGGACTAAATCCAATAGGCGATGTATCCAAAAACAGTGATCATGTGTCTATTTCTTCGATGATTTTTATGACAAAAAAAATATAACAGACACACAGCATCAGCCGAACCGTTCCAGCATCGAATCAAGAAAGCCGACGAAGGCTTTTAGAGTATATTACATACCTCCTCGAAGGATATTAAATTCTGAGATTTATCTTGCCCTCTCCTCGTCGTCCTATCAGCCCTACCGTGTTCAGCCACCCGATTACCAAGTCCGAATCCCACTCTGCTACCCCTGTCCGTGCTACCGAGATTGCTGATTGCAGTGACGCTTTTTGGAAAAGACATGCCAGGTTGGAGGATTATACCGACGTCAGTTTATGAGACCCAGAACCACCCGTGCTCTACTGCCTCTCTTGGCCGGAGCTTGTTTCGTGTTTTACCGGGCACAATTAAACGGGGAATATTAAAATGGAGTTTGTTCCGACAACAGCGATATCGAAGGACTTTTAACAGCGACCGACGAATTTTAGGTATCCGTGGGATTCCTTCGAGTAAGTATACGCGAACAAAAGTAATTCCGTAAGATAATGCAAGCCTGGTCGAAGAAGTTCTAGTAAACGTACTAATTAAAATAAAACATTTATTTATTTGAACAGTTAAGGGGATGTTGAAAACTTTAACAAATATTAATATTAGTATTAATATGTATTAGAAGTTTATGAATAATTTTGATATATCATATGCAGAATGGAAAGAGAGGATGCAAAGATTCCAATTGCCTATCCTGAAACAGATTCGAAATATGATTTCGTGGCTTGAATAATGGAGAATTATCCGCGTGGAATTAATTCATGGTCGTACAGGGACCGTTCCCGATTATTGCGTCTCCCGTGGGTGTGCCTGAGCCGATTAGGGTTATATCTGCACTCATATTTAGATTGCAACGGGGAATCAGCAAATTTTACTGCTTTCCTCGTTCACGGAATGTAATGTCACCCTAAAGTCCTATTCAGAATTATGGAAAAATTGGATCAGTCGAGTTTACTATAAACAAAACAGTATGTCCTTTCTCTTCGTTACGAAACATTCATTCATCTATCAAATCTATCAAACTATGCCATAAATTATTCATTCAACAGGAACAGTCAATAAATGCAAAACTCCTGTATTAAAAAATCAAACTCGATAATGAATTTAAGATCGAACGTGCACAATTCCGAGAACCGAATTTCAAGCACGTGTTGCCAACAAACGATTAAAACAATCCTGTGTATCAGATTATAAAAACAGTACCATTTTATTTATCAACATTCCGTTCTCTCCTTAAAACGCAATTCCAACCGATTCACACACCACCCAATGGTTTTCCAATATTTTTCCCGGAAAATTTCATCCTTGTCTCAGTGTCCACGGTTCATTGCAGCATTCATCGCGCGCAATTGCAGTGCCGATAAACGGGAACTAACATCCCAGCTTCAGGACGCAACGGCACGTGAAAATCATCAATTAGGCGGCACCACGACGTCGCGTCGGTTGGAAACTCGAGTTTTCCGTTGAACGTAAATATCAGAAGGCAGCCGTGGTTCTAGCCAGGTGAGAGGGGCTCGGGGATAGAGCGCGTGGTGTGGTGGCAGGTACACGCCGGAATACGAAGTCAGTAAATGTTGGCTTTTCGGTTGGCGATGCAGATTCTCTTCGGTTTACGTGTCACTCGGTTCACCTCCCGCCTCGTGTACAGGTAACTAGGTAGAGGACAGACACATAGGATAGAGGAAACTAATTACTGGGGTACAAAGGATACGCGGCGTCATTCTGATTGTCACCCTATCCGGAAATGTCAGGCCCCACCTCCTCCTCCTCTTCCTCCTCCTCCTCGTCCTCTTCGTACCCCTCCTCGTGAAACCGCCAACCCTCTCCGCAGCCTGTTGTGTGGCACACGCACTCGGCAGTTCGGCTCCCGCGCATTTATTATCACGGCGTCCGTCGGCATCCCTATGATTAATTGTCCTCTCCGTGGCGGGCGTTTCTTCAGGATGACTTTGCCCCGGGAAAGGCACGACATCGTCGGCTATCGATTTAAGTCGTCGACGCCGCTCGACGTATCGAGGGAACGAAAAACGTGTTTTTTTCTTTCTTCTTTCACCGTCAAGCCGCTCCTCCCTTTGCCCCTCTTTGCAGGGGTGGCACCGACGAAAATTCGCTGCGGATGACGAGGGCATTAGTTATGTTTTTCGATAACGGGTCTCTACGTCGGAATAAATTACGCCGCATGAAAGCTGCGGTTCGGCTCGAGGGTACGTTACCGCGGTTAGTAGGGGTGTGGGCCGTTGAGAACGTTTCGTGGGTCCATTTTACAAAGAACCGATGCGAAGAAGTCGGTAAATGCGACCTATGGAGGTCGGCTCGCGTGTAACGAAGGTAACTAAGTGTTCTGTAACCTGTTATCGAAATGCTGAACCGTCAGGGCCATTAACGAGGAAATAAATTTCCTTTTTACGGGGGAAGGAAACGTTCACCGGTTCGGTCACTTCGGGGGAGAAACGTAAAACCAGAATGCCTTTGCCCTTCTACTCTCCCGGGAAGTGATACGGGATTTTTAATGGGAGAATAATAAAAGTTAATCATGTCAATAATGATTCGCTAGGCCCGAACAGTATTCTATGGTGACACGTCGGGTTTTAGACAATGTGGATAGTGGAAGTGGTTATTAGTGAAACGTCTGTGTTGAGATAGCTTCTTCGTTTATAATATCATCAATTTTTATCTGTAAGAGTAATTCACCTTTTTTAGTTGAAAAAGAATATTTTATGTAATTAAAATTCGTAAAATTCAATTCGTGTTCGTAAAGACAATTGTATAGATTAATGCAATAATTTACTTTACAACTAGTACCAATACAACAATTATACTAATTTATTTTGTATCTAATTATCTTTCACAAAATCTAATACACTTAGTTCCTCTACGTTCATTGTATGAAACAGAGTTGTATGTATTTATATAATCCGAAAGACTAAGTGCCTTGGTATGAATAAATCTATGAGACACTGTAATATCCACGACGAATGTAACATCGTATCTTTTTCTCGATATCGAATTCCAATTAACGATACAATCTCATTTCAATTGCCCGCGTGTATTTCAGTAACAGTCGCCCCTATTTTTCTCTCTTGTATTACCAATGAACCGCGTAATTAACGGACCCCTTAAGATCCCAACAATTGTTTAATTCGTAATGTAATAATTCATGCGACGAATATCGCGTTTGCGCAAGCTTTTGTGCTCCATCGCCGGGTTTATTATTCACCGTGAAAAAGAGGGAAGTCGACGTCGCGCCGAACGCAATTGGTATCAGAATTCTTTTAGCTGGGCACGGTCGCTTCGTTACACAGAACAAAAGACCCGTACCATCGCTATCGTTCAGGGATGAGCTAATTACAAATAATATAATTTTTGTTGTACGGATATTGTTACCATCAGTCACGTTACTCTTTCCTGGTTTGGGCGTTGTGATATTCCGTTTCACAGTAACGGAAATGATCTTCCTCGTGGAATATCCTTCGGTTTTTATATTAACATTTCCAACAGTTATTCTTGTTATTAACATAAACATTTTAAAATACAAAAGAATAATTGCGCAAAGAAAACTTTCTTGTACACTACACATTAATCAAACTACTTAACACGCGTATCTTTTCTAAAACGAAACGAAAAGGTTTCAAATATCACACATTGCAAATATTAAAGCTTAATTGTTTTGTAGAAACTATTTCCGAAAAAACAGTTGCCAAGAAAAGGCGATCCCGCAATTGCGCATGCCTTTTGTTTCGATGCGCAACGCAGTTTCAACCCTCGCGCAGCTATCTAGCGTCGAACAGCGGCCTAACTTTGTTATCGCGTGCAAGTGGATATTTTCGAGGGATAATCAAGCGGTCGGGTGGTCCGGGTCCCGAAGTCGCCGGGACGTTTTAAGCTTTCGACTATTTGCGCCTCTTAACGGCCGTGTCCTCTTGCAAACCGCGCCGACCATTTAAATGTACAGCCTTTTAACTCGATAGTAGGTTGTCGCCGGTCGAGGGCCTGCAGGGCGCAACCCCTGTCGAATTAACCAGGGCCAGTGTCCTTCTTCTCGTGACTTTCCTTTTTTTCTCCCCTTCGCAGTTTTGCATCCGCGTTCAGTTATCTCGCTCTCTGTCCCGGCATCCGAACGAGCCTGAACGTTAATGTAATACGCGAGGCGGTGCCGGCGTTAACTTACACACAGTGTGTCCGAGGATTACCGCGTCGTTGCTTATCTGCACTCGCCAGGTTCGTGTTGGTATACCACGACGACGGTTTGCCTCTGGAGATATGCACGTTTCAATTTATTACTCACTGCAGACAGACTCGAATTCCCACGTATACCTTTTGCCGTCCCCTGAATATTTCAGATATCCGTCGCAACACCACTGCTGTAAACTAGACCCCGAGTTGGTCGCCTTTTGTCACGTAGGCAAGCATAAATCTCTCTCAACGGGGAAATGTAAGCGCGCGGGGCCCTTCGATATTAATGGAGAATGGCTACGTGGCGAGTTTTAAATTGCCGGCGGTGTAACGAGTACGGTCTTTTCCGGAGTCGTCGGACTTTAGTTTTTATCTACCATCGCATTTTTCGACGCGAAGATCGAGATACCTTGATAACACGTGGTCTTGAACCGTTATCGAAAAGAAATTAGTGATGACGGTATGAAATTGAAAATGTACGGTATCATGAGAAAGGGCATTCTTGTCTCAAAGTTGTCGGAAATTAGTTAATTAACTTAGAACATTTCCTTTCATTTTCAGTCCAAATAAAGACATTTAAGTGTTCTTATTTTAAAGACTCATCTCTTAAAAGACAAACTATTGTATGAAATTTAAAGATATATTGTATATTCCTCCTTATACTATAGTCTACTATATATACTACACATAATTTGTACTATTTAATTACATTGTCTACTATACAATCTTAATTGTACTATGAATTGTGAGACACCATGTACCGGTTTCTTACCGTGTATGTGATTTCACGCTCCCCGAGGGTGCAGCCTCGAGATATCCAAGTGTACAACTAAATGCAGCAGCTCCCGGGGTGAAGGGACAATCAACGAGAATCTCCCCTCGATGACACTCGCCGCGTACGCGAAAGTCGGGCGGAGTGGGCGGAGACGGGAAAGGAAATCGCGTTGACGAAAGTGACGAGGCGAGAGAGGTTGGACGGGCAAACAAGATAGGTGGCGTGCGAAAGAAAGAGAACGACGAGAGAATAGGACAAGGGGGCGATTTCGTCGCGAGCGGCGAGGAGTTCGATAACGAAGATGATTGGAAGCGCGATTGGTGGCAACGGTAACCGCGTTAACGGGGTAATAATAACCAATCTCGAGGCGATTTCCTCCCAGCTCGACCAATCAGAAGACGCGCCCTTATTTCCGTCCCCGGCGCCCCTTTCGCGTGCCTTTCCCGTGAGTAATCGAGTTTTTGAACGGCTCGTTTTCAAATCTCGAAAATCGTTCGCCCCGAGGATTCCGTGGAAGAAGTGGAATAAGGGGTGCTGGGTTCGTATAGCACCCTCTTCGCAGAGCGGAGCTCGTAATACGGCTTTTGCTCGTATCCTGGTTGCACCGAGGAAAATCGAAAGATCCAGAATGGCACTCGACGCCACCGTAGTAACAGTCCTTTCGATCGGGTCGCGGTAATCCGGAGCCCGTCGCGCGTGTCGATACGCCGGCAAATTTCAATCAAACACCGCGAAGCTCCCGGTGGTAAATTTCAAGTGCCTCGGGAACCGTTCGACGGAGACGCACCGTTCCGTTTCGGAAACGATCCCTCGATATCGCCCGGTAGGACGGACGATCCCGTGGTCGCTCGTAAAATCCGACACATAAAACTAGCCGTATACGCCTCCCGCGCGTTTTCCAGCTGCCACTGTTTTCGGTCTTAAGAACAGGGGGGTGCGCGTCTCTTTTATGTTTGCCTTGGCAATGAAAGCGTTCGTCTAGCCCCGCCGACTGACTGTTTGTCCACGTCTCGTCGGCCAGTTTACACGCTGATACGACCGAGTTGTACGTAAACTGCTTTCGGTTGCGAGCGGAGTCGAGCGCAAACAGTTGCAGGAACGCGATGCGGCGCGCGAGTTTCAGTTTTTGAGCTGTAGGTGTCTCGTTTTATGTCGCGTTCGATCCTTCGGTTTTTGGCGCTCGGCGCCCGGGCCCCCGGCTTAGCTGTATTCAATAGCCGACCACGGTCGTTTCTTCTTCCGCGAGCATGCGACATTCTTGGCCCAGTGGAAGGGCGCGCGACGATCCGGCGTCCTTTTTCCTTGTCTGGCACAACGATCGTCCTCGATGGACGGTAAATCGCGAAAGGAACCCGATTGCCTCTAAGAAAAGCGTTTATAGAGCTAAGCCAACTCGTAGAGGAGGCGTGTCTTGGCTCGGAGACAAAGCCACCAGATGTCTCTGACGGCCCCACCATTGGCCATCGATGTCTCTTCCGATTATCCCTTTATACTTACCCTTCGACCGTCCACTTTGCCTCCGTGCTTCTCGCCTTTTATTTCGTCCGCGCGACCCACTTTTCATTCCCTTTAACTGCTACACGGATTACGGACTGTAGTTGTTTTGTCGATTTAATTGTTCGGTTATGCGAACTCATTGGTAGCAGTCAGGCGAATTTTGTACGATTGCACATTCATAGTTTTATAATAGGCAGAATAAGTTTACATCTTTGTAAATAGTACATTAAGGTGAAAGCAAAAAAAAAAGGAAGATACAGTTTGCTTTTGAAGCCATGGAGTGAACAGTTATGTTTATTAGCCGTGTCACGTTCACAGGCTGAAGTAGTTAACTTTGCAAAATATCCAAATTTTAACCCTTTGGCTACTGTTGGTACCTAAAGGCGCTTGACAAATTTGGTTTCAGTGTACTGTTAGCGCTCCTAGGTGCCCGACAATAATTACAAGAAAGCTCGCTCAGATCTGACGCAAGGACATTCTAATTCAACAATTACATCTTTCGTTAGTCACATATTATATGAATGTGATTATTTTAGGTTGGTATAATTTAGTTCAATTCAGTGTTTCGATGATTTCGATACACTTTCTTAGAAATATACGTTGACGCAAAATTCTGCCGCAGCCAAAGGATTAATAAACTAGGATTCCCTTACTACTAATAGTAGTTCCCTAATTAACAGAATCTAAGATCTAGAAGTAACGTGTACTTACTAACGAAAATGCAATGTTTTATGATGCCCCAGCGCTGTTCCAAGTAAAATCACTGCCATCTCTATTAAATTGGAAACTCAAGTTCAAAATTCTCGTAACGATAACGAACGTGTGGATTGCGATCGGCGAACGCGAAGTGCAATAGTTACGCACAAGCCCGACTTGTCCGAACAGACGCGGTTGATCGATAACACTAGTGAATTCGTTAGGCACGGGCCAAGAGTAAGGGGTGGGAGCGTCAGGTAATTTCGTTGGCCAGTCATTCACCCGTCTCGTCGATGTTTCCGTCTCTCGGAGTTTTTGAAAGAAACTTCCGACGTTTCTAGCCGAAGATTCGTACGAAACGAACGAACCGGAAAGGAGATGGCGGCGGAATTGGCTAAAAGCGGAGGTGGACTGTGGGAATGTAAGGGAGAAAGGAGGGTTGTTGGATTCTCGAACGGAAAAGAGCCGTACCACGTTCCCCTGGCCTCGGCTAAGTTAGACTCTTTCCCCGGCAAGTTCGGTATAAGTTCTAGATATAAGCTCTCCGCCTTATTTTGCTCCATTTCCTGACTCTTAATTACTTTGCTAATTCTTAACTAGGAACCTCGGCGTCGTCCTGGAGTCTGAAATAACAACTCGCATCCCTGCCCCGACCACCACCGTCGCCCCCAACCTCGTCTTATCTACTTACTTCGCTACGGACTGTTTAAACCGAGGCAATTCTTTTTTCGTCTTCCCTCGCCCAGTCCCTGGTTCTGTGCCACCGCCAAGCCAACAACCAATTTCGTTCACCGTTAACATAGGATCGTTTACTTGCAAAACGGGTCCCGGTTCGGGGTCGGTGGAGAATTATTTGCCGCGAAGTTGCGCTCAGCGTTCGTTCGGCTACGCCGAAGTTTCTTATTCGAATCCGATTGCATTGTTAATGGTCTCCTATATCGTTGGGCTTATCCTGCTACCTTCCGCTTCTCTTGCAACTTTGCGGTTCAGTTTTGGCTCTTCGATATCGTTATTCCTTGCGAATTGTAATCAATATTTATCTTTGGTTTTTGCATTTTGTATTTTCTCTTTTTATTTTAGACTGAAACATTTCGATCTTAAAAACAATTAGCGGTCTTTATACAACAGTGAACATTTGTCACACATATGTTTTTAATTTCTATTTATTATACTTCGTATATGCTACTAAACAAACACGTATGAAAAACGGTATTAGCAGGGTTAAACCGAATAAACCGATAAAATTACGTTTCACGCAGTATAAAAAGTTAATCTTCTATGAATATCACAAGCGATTTCGTAATCGTGTGTCATTCAAGAATGTTCAATCCACCAAAATTCATTGATCGGCCACTTCACAGGAGTTGTGATCCATATAGCATATCCAAAATGTTGGACGGAATGCTTTAATTACCGTAGACCGAGGGAACGATGCGCGGGGTAGCGTAAATATCCATTGGTCGAGCGTGTGCGCGTGGCGCGTATGATGCACGACACTGCGAAACGAACCCCTATATATTCCGGTCGAATCAATGATTGCCCCCACTGTATCAAGTATCTTGCTGGAAGATCGCCGGGTTACTTGAAGATGCGGGGATCCATAGCAGTGCGTCATAAATTTCGCTATCGGCAGGCAGTCTCTCACCACACCCCTTTTCCTGAGGTGGACTGGGGTAGGGCGGTGGCGGCACAGCCGTTGTTAAACTTGCGGCCAATAAATCAGGCGAACTCGTATAAATTTGTTACCCACGAAAACGTACGCGGAATCGCCCCCCCCCCTCTCTACCGAATCGTTTCTCTGCTCTTTCAGCCCCCTTGCGCGTTTCGTTCTTCCGCCGGTTACTCTCTTCCATTCTTTCCCACTTTGCTGGCCCCATGTTCGATCTTCTCCAACGCATATACATACACACATACACACGCGCGCACGCACGCACACTGTTTCTTAACTGTTCGGCCAGCATGCGTGCTTTTACACTTTTCCTCCTTTCGACGCCAACGGCGATCCGCTTTCAACCCTATCTGCGGGAACGACTCGGGGGCTCAGCTCGGCCCGCTCCCGACCGCCATCGCGCCGCGTTTACGACCGTTTGCCACGTGCATTTTTATCCGTTGCGTAAATAACTACCGCGGCCATAAAACCTGATATACCGTCCGATGCGGATTTATATATCGCCGCCGCGATAGACGCACCCTCTCACGGATGGCCGGCCCGTCCGACTGGCCGACCGACCGCTGCCGTGCTCCACGGATTTATAGGTGGTTCTCTATGAACGCCAGACCAAGAGGTACCACTCGTGCTCCCATTCAGAGAAGGGCTTTGCCTCTGCCCTGTGCCGCTCAATCGCATCGCTTCCCGCCGGAGAGTGTTTTGTACGTTGCTGGATGCATTACATTGCAGATACTCGGACAGATGTAACGTTTCCTGTTCCCTCGCATTGTTCCTGGTTACTTTAGTCTGTTAACTACTCGGTGTAGTTGTAAAGTTTATTATTCTAGTGGCTCTTTTACGGTGTTACGTTATTCTGTGAACATCGACGATATTAACCTGTCTTCACTTCGAGATATGTACGTTTTCCCCGTTTTCTCGTAATAGGGGATGTTATCTTAGTAACTGTCTTCCGTAAACGTAATAATACAAGAATAAAATTACGCTTGCTTTGGAGAGAAACAGTCACAGAATACTTCGTAGCTCATCACCTAATTATAGAAAAATCGTCTGAACCTCTACCACTACACGATCATGTTGTACACTCTCTACAGCTTACTACTCTGAATTCAAGCAATTAGCTGAACATTCACAGAATCTCTGGATTCGTCGCTACAGACCGAAATTCGACCGTTTAAGCGGAAACGAAATTCTCGTGGTTAATGTATCCAAACGAAATAATTTGGTGGAACGAGGGAAAACGATTGCATGGAAACGGAGAAAGACCTAACTGGGGAAAACGAGGCGGGCAAACGTAAATGGGTAGAAACAGAGTAGCGGCACGACGCTGAATGTCGGGTATTGTCTAATCAATGCACATTGAATCGCAGGTAGAATCGGCACACGGTAGCAGAAGCAGAAGCAAAGGTTTCTTCTTCTTCGTCGCTACTCTCCCGCATTTCCATCCTATTCCACCGTCTCCGGCGGCAGGCCCCCCACCCACAACTATCCAGTAGCGCCAGTAACATCGTGGTACCCGCAGGCGACATAACCGATCTGCCAGCCGCTGATGCTTCTGCGGTGATTTAGGCGCCTCGCTAATTACCCCGAATGACCGTCCCGCATTCACTTACCTACCTTCTTGATATCCCATACTCTAACGTGTATCTACAATACATCGGACTGTTAATGGTGTTTGTCGGTTGCGTTACAACTGTTTTCACACTCAACGATTAACACTTTACAGAGGCCTGGATATCGGTGTTACATTAAGTGATGT